>NW_028146972.1:0-166231 GCF_054392235.1 Sus scrofa
GGTGGGTGACCGCGTTTTTTTTTTTTTTTTCCCGCTCGCCTTTCAGTTCTCCACCCAGGGGCCCCTCCTGCGAGCCACCCATAGGGGTCCCTGGTCCCTCCCTCAGACGTCGTCTCCACCGCGGCCCGAGATCATCTTTCTTCTCCAGTGGGTTCCTTGTCTCTTGCGTACCACCCTCTCCACCCCCCACCCCCACCCCCACCCCCACCCCCACCCGGCTTGCCCTTGGACAGACGGCGAGAAGCTGACCGAGAGACCGAGACAGAGACAGGAGATGAGCCGAGGCCGGTGGGCAAATGGTGCAGAGAGGGCTTGTCCGACGCAGGGTTGCCCCAGAACTTCACACACACGCACGCACACACGGACACACACGCACAGACACACGCCCGCGCACACACACACACGCACACCAGCCCCGGCCCAGCGGCCCGGCGACCCCTCTCTGTGAACGGCCTTGAGGCCACGTGCCGGGCCACGCGGATCCCCCAGTGCCCGAGGGCCCTGGCGGCCCACAGGGATCCAAGGGCAAGGCGGGTGGGAGGCTGGCAGGGTCCACGTGCCACGAGAAGCATGGCTTGCAGGCACGACCTCTGCCCAGAGCCTGTTTCCGCCTGGGCCGACTCCTCCGGCCGCCTCCCAGGCCCACCCTCGCAGCCCTTGGGCCTCCCAGCGGCTCTCTGCGGGCGGGACCTCAGCTGTGGGCTCCGAACCCCTGGCCCTCCCCGGACCCGCGTCCCTCCCTTCCTGTGTCCGGGAAACCCCAGCGAAGCCTTCGGTGCCCGCCAGGCAGGCGGTGGGCCTGCCTTGGTCCGCTCCGTCCTTCCTGACGCGGAGGCGGCTGGTGCTGGGCCTTGCTTGGGCCCTCAGCCTGAGAAGGTCTGTCTTGCCCCAGGAGACCACCCGGCTCGTGTCCGGCCGCCGCCGCCGCCGCCGCCGCCAGGTCCAAGGCGGCCTCGGGGGGCAGGGACAGAGCCGGCCGGGTCTTGCCTCTCCTGCGTTCGCGTGCTTGGGGCTCAGGCCTGTCACCCTCTGGCCGCCGAAGCCCAGCCGCCGGCCCTGCGGTGAAGCCTGGGGCCGAGGGCCATGGCCCCAGCTTCCGGGGCTCGGCTCCGCGGGCTGCCGTGGACACTGGTCGTCTGATCCCAGACGGAGGCAGGGAGGGCCAGCTGGTGGGGCCTGCCGCTCACACAGCCCACCCGCCCTGGACCCGGGGCCCTGGCCGCAGGGCCCCCCCCCGAGGCGAGGTCCTTCTCCGCGGGGGTGGGGTGCTGCTCTCCCTGCGTCCTGTCCTCCGTGGCCCCCCATGGCTCTGAGGACCCGAGAGGCCGGCGCCTGCCTGGGCCTGGGAGGCCCGGTGGGGGTGGAGGGAGCCGGCCCCTGCCTGCCTCTGCACCCTCCCTTCGGCTGCCCCTTGGCCTCCGAGCCCAGCCGAGCCCTGGGACTTCCTCCAAGGCCTTGGGTGGGCTTGCGCCCAGGAGCCCCTGCCAGCAGCCCAGGGAACGGCGGGAACCGGGCCCTCCCTGGCCTCAGCCGGCCCCCGGTAGCCTCATCCTGCTTGGAGCGCCTCGGCTTCCCCCGGGGCGCTCCTTCTCGCGAGCCTGGGGCGCTCCTCGGCGGGGGGCTGCTGTGATGGCATGGCCCGCGAGGGGGACCGTCCTGGGCGTCCAGCGGCGGACAGAGCGTCCAGCAGGCTTCGGGCCCGGCCTGACCCTCCCTCTAGACCCCGGGTGGGCGGCAGGGGACCGGGTCCATTGGGCTGGCGGTGCGGCTCCTTGCTGTGCTCGGGGCCCCGGCTCTCCCGCCCCAGACAGCCACCGGGCCCGCCCCCCACCCCCCATGCCGGGAGGTTCCCCCCCACTCCACCCCACCCCACCCCACCCCACCCCGCGCCGCCCCCCCCACCCCCCACCCCCGTGGTTGTGGTCGCCAGCCTCTGGCCAATGCCCCTGCAGACCAGCCCCCGTTTTCCTCCCTGGCACTACCGAGGGGGGCCCGGCCCAGGGCTCTCCAGGAGCCCGCCGTGGGCTGAGTACGGCCGAGGACTGGGCAGGCAGGGCAGCCGGTGGTCGCCGTCCCTCCAGGACACGAGTGCCCCTGCACAGGGGCGGAAGGGGAGGCCCGGGAGCCGGGGAGCCGCGGAGGCCAAGGGCCAGGCCGGCCAGGCCCCAGGGCAGGGCGGGGCGATCCCAGCGTGCGGCCCTGAGGCACTGTCCCCACACCGCTCCACACTGTCCCGAAGCCCCCGAGCGCCAGCCCAGACCCCCGGGACATCCCCCCACCCACCCACACACACACACACACTCCCCCCCGACCCCCGGGACACACCCCCGCGCCCTCACCCCCTCCACCCCTCCGCCCCCACCCCACCCCACCCCCCCGCCCCCCCGGACGCCGGGACACCCCCCCCCCACTCCCCTCCCCTCCAGCAACGCGCGGCGCTCCCATCCCCCGGCAGCCCACCAGGTGGCGCTCGCTCCCACCCGGCCGCCGCGCCGACGCCCGTGACGTCAGCCGCCCGGCTCCATTTGAGCGCCTCTCGGCAGCCGAGAACTCGGACTTCCCGTGTGGCTCACAACATAACTACTCGGCGTTGCTTCTACAGTGGCTGTGGCTCGACCCCTAGCCTGGGAACCTCCATATGCCGCAGGTGCGGCCACTTGTTTTGCGCTCCCGCTCGCCTCCCCGGCCCGCCCCGGGCCCTTTCGCCTCGCCTTTTGCCCCGGCTCGCCCGCTGCCTTCGCCTGCCTCTCCCGAGCCCACCTCCCGCGCCCCGCACCCCCACTCACACACGCGCTCCCACGCGCCCCCCGCAACCCTCACCCACACTCTCGCACCTCGCAATGCTCTCTCTTGCCTCAAGCCACCGACCCACAGCGGCCGCCACCTGCCCTAAGCGCCGCCACCGCAGCGCCCCCCGCCGCCGCCGCCGCCGCCGCCGCGTCCCTCACGGGCCGGTCCGAGCCTCCTGCCCTCCCCGCCAGGCCCGCTCCCCCGCAGGGCCTGCTGCCCACCTGTGCTCTCCACCCACACCACACCCGCACATCCCTCGTGGCCCGACAGGTCCTTGAAGCCCACCCAAGACCCCCATTGGCCCCAGCAGCCCAGATCCACAAACAAGCAAACAAACAAGCAAACAAACAAACAAACAAACAAACAAACAAACAAAGGCTGCCTCGGGATCACCTGAACCAGAGCTTGGAAAAACCCGCGGGGAGGATCGTTTGGGTTTCGTTGTTTGCAAAGGCTGGCGGGCTGGGGGGGGGGGGGGCGGACGGTGGCACCCCATGCCCGAGACGGCCCCGTCAGGTCGCTGGCGCTGACTTGAAGCCTGGGAGGATAGCCTCTTTCTGCACAGGGAACTGACTCGGGTTTGGAGCCCGCAGCTGAGGGCGCTGGGCGTGCGTCCTCAATCCTCCTGCGGTCAGCAATGCAGTGGCTCCGTCTGCTTTGAGTCGGAGGTCGATTCTTACGATTAAAGTCGAGCTGATGTCCAATGTTTCTTCCAGGGGTCTTGGTCCGCCAAGGGACCCACTCGCAGACATTTCCCCGCGCTGTACCGGCGGCTCCCGTGGCCCATCCATTCCACACAGCGCAGGTGGCATCCACAGAGCAGCCCAGGGGCCCATCCCCATCCATCCCAGGGCAGCCCCTTTCCCCCACCTGCCAAGCCCAAGTGTGTGCTCCTTGCCCACCGTCGGTTTCTGGAGTCTGCGGGTGGGTGTTTAGATAGCGCCATCCGTTGCGGCGTTTAGAGTCCACCAACAGGTGATGTCCTAGGGCACTTGTCTTTGCCTTTCTGGCTTCCTTCGCTTAGTATGAGGGTCTCTCGTTCCAGCCCCGCGGCGGCAGATGGCACTCGTTCTGCCGCTTTTTCCTGGCTGTGTGCGATGCCATCGCATGGATGTCCCCGGGCCTTCGAAGTGCACTCACCTGTCAGTGGACCTTTAGGTGGCTTCCAGATCTTGGCTCTGGTGAGTAGTGCGGCGACAGACAGAGGGGTGCCCGGGTCTGCTTCCGGGAAAGTTTGGTCCCGGTGAAATGGAGCTGTTTGGAGGCCGGCTTCGGTCTTTGTGTGGGCCGGCCCGTGTAGGGCTGCTTGGCTGAGACTCTGTCGAGGAGGGAGGCCTTCAGCCACCGGGGCCTCACGGGGCCTCCCCGTGCGGCACCATCACAGAGCTCTCTGTCACTGCCCCTTGTGGGGGTGAGGGAAGGGGCGTGTTGGGGGGGGGGCGTGTGTGTCGGGGGGGATGGTGGGCAAGGAGCACACACTTGGGCTTGGCGGGTGGGGGCGGGGGTGGGGGGTGGGGGGAAAGGGGCTGCCCTGGGATGGATGGGGATGGGCCTCTGGGCTGCTCTGTGGATGCCACCTGCGCTGTGTGGAATGGATGGGCCAGGGGAGCCGCCGGTACAGCGCGGGGAAATGTCTGCGAGTGGGTCCCTTGACTCTGTCGAGGAGGGAGGCCTTCAGCCACCGGGGCCTCACGGGGCCTCCCCGTGCGGCACCATCACAGAGCTCTCCGTCACTGCCCCTGGTGGGGGTGAGGGAAGGGGCGTGTTTGGGGGGGTGGGGTGGGCGGGGTGTGTGCGCGCGCGCGTGCACGCACGCTGGCGGGCGTGGGTGTCCCGGGGCCTGGCCAGCCCTCCGCTAGAGATCAGCACGCGTGGATGCTGACGTGAGGACCAGCAGGGTGACAAGAGAGGCTGCCTGGTGGGTGACCGCGCTGGGCAGAGCCACAACCCGCTCGCCTTTCAGTTCTCCACCCAGGGGCCCCTCCTGCGAGCCACCCATAGGGGTCCCTGGTCCCTCCCTCAGACGTCGTCTCCACCGCGGCCCGAGATCATCTTTCTTCTCCAGTGGGTTCCTTGTCTCTTGCGTACCACCCTCTCCACCCCCCACCCCCACCCCCACCCCCACCCCCACCCGGCTTGCCCTTGGACAGACGGCGAGAAGCTGACCGAGAGACCGAGACAGAGACAGGAGATGAGCCGAGGCCGGTGGGCAAATGGTGCAGAGAGGGCTTGTCCGACGCAGGGTTGCCCCAGAACTTCACACACACGCACGCACACACGGACACACACGCACAGACACACGCCCGCGCACACACACACACGCACACCAGCCCCGGCCCAACGCTCGGCGACCCCTCTCTGTGAACGGCCTTGAGGCCACGTGCCGGGCCACGCGGATCCCCCAGTGCCCGAGGGCCCTGGCGGCCCACAGGGATCCAAGGGCAAGGCGGGTGGGAGGCTGGCAGGGTCCACGTGCCACGAGAAGCATGGCTTGCAGGCACGACCTCTGCCCAGAGCCTGTTTCCGCCTGGGCCGACTCCTCCGGCCGCCTCCCAGGCCCACCCTCGCAGCCCTTGGGCCTCCCGGCGGCTCTCTGCGGGCGGGACCTCAGCTGTGGGCTCCGAACCCCTGGCCCTCCCCGGACCCGCGTCCCTCCCTTCCTGTGTCCGGGAAACCCCAGCGAAGCCTTCGGTGCCCGCCAGGCAGGCGGTGGGCCTGCCTTGGTCCGCTCCGTCCTTCCTGACGCGGAGGCGGCTGGTGCTGGGCCTTGCTTGGGCCCTCAGCCTGAGAAGGTCTGTCTTGCCCCAGGAGACCACCCGGCTCGTGTCCGGCCGCCGCCGCCGCCGCCGCCGCCGCCGCCAGGTCCAAGGCGGCCTCGGGGGGCAGGGACAGAGCCGGCCGGGTCTTGCCTCTCCTGCGTTCGCGTGCTTGGGGCTCAGGCCTGTCACCCTCTGGCCGCCGAAGCCCAGCCGCCGGCCCTGCGGTGAAGCCTGGGGCCGAGGGCCATGGCCCCAGCTTCCGGGGCTCGGCTCCGCGGGCTGCCGTGGACACTGGTCGTCTGATCCCAGACGGAGGCAGGGAGGGCCAGCTGGTGGGGCCTGCCGCTCACACAGCCCACCCGCCCTGGACCCGGGGCCCTGGCCGCAGGGCCCCCCCCCCGAGGCGAGGTCCTTCTCCGCGGGGGTGGGGTGCTGCTCTCCCCTGCTCCTGTCCTCCGTGGCCCCCCATGGCTCTGAGGACCCGAGAGGCCGGCGCCTGCCTGGGCCTGGGAGGCCCGGTGGGGGTGGAGGGAGCCGGCCCCTGCCTGCCTCTGCACCCTCCCTTCGGCTGCCCCTTGGCCTCCGAGCCCAGCCGAGCCCTGGGACTTCCTCCAAGGCCTTGGGTGGGCTTGCGCCCAGGAGCCCCTGCCAGCAGCCCAGGGAACGGCGGGAACCGGGCCCTCCCTGGCCTCAGCCGGCCCCCGGTAGCCTCATCCTGCTTGGAGCGCCTCGGCTTCCCCCGGGGCGCTCCTTCTCGCGAGCCTGGGGCGCTCCTCGGCGGGGGGCTGCTGTGATGGCATGGCCCGCGAGGGGGACCGTCCTGGGCGTCCAGCGGCGGACAGAGCAGCGTCCAGCAGGCTTCGGGCCCGGCCTGACCCTCCCTCTAGACCCCGGGTGGGCGGCAGGGGACCGGGTCCATTGGGCTGGCGGTGCGGCTCCTTGCTGTGCTCGGGGCCCCGGCTCTCCCGCCCCAGACAGCCACCGGGCCCGCCCCCCACCCCCCATGCCGGGAGGTTCCCCCCCACTCCACCCCACCCCACCCCACCCCACCCCGCGCCGCCCCCCCCACCCCCCACCCCCGTGGTTGTGGTCGCCAGCCTCTGGCCAATGCCCCTGCAGACCAGCCCCCGTTTTCCTCCCTGGCACTACCGAGGGGGGCCCGGCCCAGGGCTCTCCAGGAGCCCGCCGTGGGCTGAGTACGGCCGAGGACTGGGCAGGCAGGGCAGCCGGTGGTCGCCGTCCCTCCAGGACACGAGTGCCCCTGCACAGGGGCGGAAGGGGAGGCCCGGGAGCCGGGGAGCCGCGGAGGCCAAGGGCCAGGCCGGCCAGGCCCCAGGGCAGGGCGGGGCGATCCCAGCGTGCGGCCCTGAGGCACTGTCCCCACACCGCTCCACACTGTCCCGAAGCCCCCGAGCGCCAGCCCAGACCCCCGGGACATCCCCCCACCCACCCACACACACACACACACTCCCCCCCGACCCCCGGGACACACCCCCGCGCCCTCACCCCCTCCACCCCTCCGCCCCCACCCCACCCCACCCCCCCGCCCCCCCGGACGCCGGGACACCCCCCCCCACTCCCCTCCCCTCCAGCAACGCGCGGCGCTCCCATCCCCCGGCAGCCCACCAGGTGGCGCTCGCTCCCACCCGGCCGCCGCGCCGACGCCCGTGACGTCAGCCGCCCGGCTCCATTTGAGCGCCTCTCGGCAGCCGAGAACTCGGACTTCCCGTGTGGCTCACAACATAACTACTCGGCGTTGCTTCTACAGTGGCTGTGGCTCGACCCCTAGCCTGGGAACCTCCATATGCCGCAGGTGCGGCCACTTGTTTTGCGCTCCCGCTCGCCTCCCCGGCCCGCCCCGGGCCCTTTCGCCTCGCCTTTTGCCCCGGCTCGCCCGCTGCCTTCGCCTGCCTCTCCCGAGCCCACCTCCCGCGCCCCGCACCCCCACTCACACACGCGCTCCCACGCGCCCCCCGCAACCCTCACCCACACTCTCGCACCTCGCAATGCTCTCTCTTGCCTCAAGCCACCGACCCACAGCGGCCGCCACCTGCCCTAAGCGCCGCCACCGCAGCGCCCCCCGCCGCCGCCGCCGCCGCCGCCGCGTCCCTCACGGGCCGGTCCGAGCCTCCTGCCCTCCCCGCCAGGCCCGCTCCCCGCAGGGCCTGCTGCCCACCTGTGCTCTCCACCCACACCACACCCGCACATCCCTCGTGGCCCGACAGGTCCTTGAAGCCCACCCAAGACCCCCATTGGCCCCAGCAGCCCAGATCCACAAACAAGCAAACAAACAAGCAAACAAACAAACAAACAAACAAACAAACAAACAAAGGCTGCCTCGGGATCACCTGAACCAGAGCTTGGAAAAACCCGCGGGGAGGATCGTTTGGGTTTCGTTCTTTGCAAAGGCTGGCGGGCTGGGGGGGGGGGGGGGGGCGGACGGATCTTATGCCCAAGACGGCCCCGTCAGGTCGCTGGCGCTGACTTGAAGCCTGGGAGGATAGCCTCTTTCTGCACAGGGAACTGACTCGGGTTTGGAGCCCGCAGCTGAGGGCGCTGGGCGTGCGTCCTCAATCCTCCTGCGGTCAGCAATGCAGTGGCTCCGTCTGCTTTGAGTCGGAGGTCGATTCTTACGATTAAAGTCGAGCTGATGTCCAATGTTTCTTCCAGGGGTCTTGGTCCGCCAAGGGACCCACTCGCAGACATTTCCCCGCGCTGTACCGGCGGCTCCCGTGGCCCATCCATTCCACACAGCGCAGGTGGCATCCACAGAGCAGCCCAGGGGCCCATCCCCATCCATCCCAGGGCAGCCCCTTTCCCCCACCTGCCAAGCCCAAGTGTGTGCTCCTTGCCCACCGTCGGTTTCTGGAGTCTGCGGGTGGGTGTTTAGATAGCGCCATCCGTTGCGGCGTTTAGAGTCCACCAACAGGTGATGTCCTAGGGCACTTGTCTTTGCCTTTCTGGCTTCCTTCGCTTAGTATGAGGGTCTCTCGTTCCAGCCCCGCGGCGGCAGATGGCACTCGTTCTGCCGCTTTTTCCTGGCTGTGTGCGATGCCATCGCATGGATGTCCCCGGGCCTTCGAAGTGCACTCACCTGTCAGTGGACCTTTAGGTGGCTTCCAGATCTTGGCTCTGGTGAGTAGTGCGGCGACAGACAGAGGGGTGCCCGGGTCTGCTTCCGGGAAAGTTTGGTCCCGGTGAAATGGAGCTGTTTGGAGGCCGGCTTCGGTCTTTGTGTGGGCCGGCCCGTGTAGGGCTGCTTGGCTGAGACTCTGTCGAGGAGGGAGGCCTTCAGCCACCGGGGCCTCACGGGGCCTCCCCGTGCGGCACCATCACAGAGCTCTCTGTCACTGCCCCTTGTGGGGGTGAGGGAAGGGGCGTGTTGGGGGGGGGGCGTGTGTGTCGGGGGGGATGGTGGGCAAGGAGCACACACTTGGGCTTGGCGGGTGGGGGCGGGGGTGGGGGTGGGGGAAAGGGGCTGCCCTGGGATGGATGGGGATGGGCCTCTGGGCTGCTCTGTGGATGCCACCTGCGCTGTGTGGAATGGATGGGCCAGGGGAGCCGCCGGTACAGCGCGGGGAAATGTCTGCGAGTGGGTCCCTTGACTCTGTCGAGGAGGGAGGCCTTCAGCCACCGGGGCCTCACGGGGCCTCCCCGTGCGGCACCATCACAGAGCTCTCCGTCACTGCCCCTGGTGGGGGTGAGGGAAGGGGCGTGTTTGGGGGGGTGGGGTGGGCGGGGTGTGTGCGCGCGCGCGTGCACGCACGCTGGCGGGCGTGGGTGTCCCGGGGCCTGGCCAGCCCTCCGCTAGAGATCAGCACGCGTGGATGCTGACGTGAGGACCAGCAGGGTGACAAGAGAGGCTGCCTGGTGGGTGACCGCGCTGGGCAGAGCCACAACCCGCTCGCCTTTCAGTTCTCCACCCAGGGGCCCCTCCTGCGAGCCACCCATAGGGGTCCCTGGTCCCTCCCTCAGACGTCGTCTCCACCGCGGCCCGAGATCATCTTTCTTCTCCAGTGGGTTCCTTGTCTCTTGCGTACCACCCTCTCCACCCCCCACCCCCACCCCCACCCCCACCCCCACCCGGCTTGCCCTTGGACAGACGGCGAGAAGCTGACCGAGAGACCGAGACAGAGACAGGAGATGAGCCGAGGCCGGTGGGCAAATGGTGCAGAGAGGGCTTGTCCGACGCAGGGTTGCCCCAGAACTTCACACACACGCACGCACACACGGACACACACGCACAGACACACGCCCGCGCACACACACACACGCACACCAGCCCCGGCCCAGCGGCCCGGCGACCCCTCTCTGTGAACGGCCTTGAGGCCACGTGCCGGGCCACGCGGATCCCCCAGTGCCCGAGGGCCCTGGCGGCCCACAGGGATCCAAGGGCAAGGCGGGTGGGAGGCTGGCAGGGTCCACGTGCCACGAGAAGCATGGCTTGCAGGCACGACCTCTGCCCAGAGCCTGTTTCCGCCTGGGCCGACTCCTCCGGCCGCCTCCCAGGCCCACCCTCGCAGCCCTTGGGCCTCCCGGCGGCTCTCTGCGGGCGGGACCTCAGCTGTGGGCTCCGAACCCCTGGCCCTCCCCGGACCCGCGTCCCTCCCTTCCTGTGTCCGGGAAACCCCAGCGAAGCCTTCGGTGCCCGCCAGGCAGGCGGTGGGCCTGCCTTGGTCCGCTCCGTCCTTCCTGACGCGGAGGCGGCTGGTGCTGGGCCTTGCTTGGGCCCTCAGCCTGAGAAGGTCTGTCTTGCCCCAGGAGACCACCCGGCTCGTGTCCGGCCGCCGCCGCCGCCGCCGCCGCCGCCGCCAGGTCCAAGGCGGCCTCGGGGGGCAGGGACAGAGCCGGCCGGGTCTTGCCTCTCCTGCGTTCGCGTGCTTGGGGCTCAGGCCTGTCACCCTCTGGCCGCCGAAGCCCAGCCGCCGGCCCTGCGGTGAAGCCTGGGGCCGAGGGCCATGGCCCCAGCTTCCGGGGCTCGGCTCCGCGGGCTGCCGTGGACACTGGTCGTCTGATCCCAGACGGAGGCAGGGAGGGCCAGCTGGTGGGGCCTGCCGCTCACACAGCCCACCCGCCCTGGACCCGGGGCCCTGGCCGCAGGGCCCCCCCCCCGAGGCGAGGTCCTTCTCCGCGGGGGTGGGGTGCTGCTCTCCCTGCGTCCTGTCCTCCGTGGCCCCCCATGGCTCTGAGGACCCGAGAGGCCGGCGCCTGCCTGGGCCTGGGAGGCCCGGTGGGGGTGGAGGGAGCCGGCCCCTGCCTGCCTCTGCACCCTCCCTTCGGCTGCCCCTTGGCCTCCGAGCCCAGCCGAGCCCTGGGACTTCCTCCAAGGCCTTGGGTGGGCTTGCGCCCAGGAGCCCCTGCCAGCAGCCCAGGGAACGGCGGGAACCGGGCCCTCCCTGGCCTCAGCCGGCCCCCGGTAGCCTCATCCTGCTTGGAGCGCCTCGGCTTCCCCCGGGGCGCTCCTTCTCGCGAGCCTGGGGCGCTCCTCGGCGGGGGGCTGCTGTGATGGCATGGCCCGCGAGGGGGACCGTCCTGGGCGTCCAGCGGCGGACAGAGCAGCGTCCAGCAGGCTTCGGGCCCGGCCTGACCCTCCCTCTAGACCCCGGGTGGGCGGCAGGGGACCGGGTCCATTGGGCTGGCGGTGCGGCTCCTTGCTGTGCTCGGGGCCCCGGCTCTCCCGCCCCAGACAGCCACCGGGCCCGCCCCCCACCCCCCATGCCGGGAGGTTCCCCCCCCACTCCACCCCACCCCACCCCACCCCACCCCGCGCCGCCCCCCCCACCCCCCACCCCCGTGGTTGTGGTCGCCAGCCTCTGGCCAATGCCCCTGCAGACCAGCCCCCGTTTTCCTCCCTGGCACTACCGAGGGGGGCCCGGCCCAGGGCTCTCCAGGAGCCCGCCGTGGGCTGAGTACGGCCGAGGACTGGGCAGGCAGGGCAGCCGGTGGTCGCCGTCCCTCCAGGACACGAGTGCCCCTGCACAGGGGCGGAAGGGGAGGCCCGGGAGCCGGGGAGCCGCGGAGGCCAAGGGCCAGGCCGGCCAGGCCCCAGGGCAGGGCGGGGCGATCCCAGCGTGCGGCCCTGAGGCACTGTCCCCACACCGCTCCACACTGTCCCGAAGCCCCCGAGCGCCAGCCCAGACCCCCGGGACATCCCCCCACCCACCCACACACACACACACTCCCCCCCGACCCCCGGGACACACCCCCGCGCCCTCACCCCCTCCACCCCTCCGCCCCCACCCCACCCCACCCCCCCGCCCCCCCGGACGCCGGGACACCCCCCCCCACTCCCCTCCCCTCCAGCAACGCGCGGCGCTCCCATCCCCCGGCAGCCCACCAGGTGGCGCTCGCTCCCACCCGGCCGCCGCGCCGACGCCCGTGACGTCAGCCGCCCGGCTCCATTTGAGCGCCTCTCGGCAGCCGAGAACTCGGACTTCCCGTGTGGCTCACAACATAACTACTCGGCGTTGCTTCTACAGTGGCTGTGGCTCGACCCCTAGCCTGGGAACCTCCATATGCCGCAGGTGCGGCCACTTGTTTTGCGCTCCCGCTCGCCTCCCCGGCCCGCCCCGGGCCCTTTCGCCTCGCCTTTTGCCCCGGCTCGCCCGCTGCCTTCGCCTGCCTCTCCCGAGCCCACCTCCCGCGCCCCGCACCCCCACTCACACACGCGCTCCCACGCGCCCCCCGCAACCCTCACCCACACTCTCGCACCTCGCAATGCTCTCTCTTGCCTCAAGCCACCGACCCACAGCGGCCGCCACCTGCCCTAAGCGCCGCCACCGCAGCGCCCCCCGCCGCCGCCGCCGCCGCCGCCGCGTCCCTCACGGGCCGGTCCGAGCCTCCTGCCCTCCCCGCCAGGCCCGCTCCCCCGCAGGGCCTGCTGCCCACCTGTGCTCTCCACCCACACCACACCCGCACATCCCTCGTGGCCCGACAGGTCCTTGAAGCCCACCCAAGACCCCCATTGGCCCCAGCAGCCCAGATCCACAAACAAGCAAACAAACAAGCAAACAAACAAACAAACAAACAAACAAACAAACAAAGGCTGCCTCGGGATCACCTGAACCAGAGCTTGGAAAAACCCGCGGGGAGGATCGTTTGGGTTTCGTTGTTTGCAAAGGCTGGCGGGCTGGGGGGGGGGGGGGGCGGACGGTGGCACCCCATGCCCGAGACGGCCCCGTCAGGTCGCTGGCGCTGACTTGAAGCCTGGGAGGATAGCCTCTTTCTGCACAGGGAACTGACTCGGGTTTGGAGCCCGCAGCTGAGGGCGCTGGGCGTGCGTCCTCAATCCTCCTGCGGTCAGCAATGCAGTGGCTCCGTCTGCTTTGAGTCGGAGGTCGATTCTTACGATTAAAGTCGAGCTGATGTCCAATGTTTCTTCCAGGGGTCTTGGTCCGCCAAGGGACCCACTCGCAGACATTTCCCCGCGCTGTACCGGCGGCTCCCGTGGCCCATCCATTCCACACAGCGCAGGTGGCATCCACAGAGCAGCCCAGGGGCCCATCCCCATCCATCCCAGGGCAGCCCCTTTCCCCCACCTGCCAAGCCCAAGTGTGTGCTCCTTGCCCACCGTCGGTTTCTGGAGTCTGCGGGTGGGTGTTTAGATAGCGCCATCCGTTGCGGCGTTTAGAGTCCACCAACAGGTGATGTCCTAGGGCACTTGTCTTTGCCTTTCTGGCTTCCTTCGCTTAGTATGAGGGTCTCTCGTTCCAGCCCCGCGGCGGCAGATGGCACTCGTTCTGCCGCTTTTTCCTGGCTGTGTGCGATGCCATCGCATGGATGTCCCCGGGCCTTCGAAGTGCACTCACCTGTCAGTGGACCTTTAGGTGGCTTCCAGATCTTGGCTCTGGTGAGTAGTGCGGCGACAGACAGAGGGGTGCCCGGGTCTGCTTCCGGGAAAGTTTGGTCCCGGTGAAATGGAGCTGTTTGGAGGCCGGCTTCGGTCTTTGTGTGGGCCGGCCCGTGTAGGGCTGCTTGGCTGAGACTCTGTCGAGGAGGGAGGCCTTCAGCCACCGGGGCCTCACGGGGCCTCCCCGTGCGGCACCATCACAGAGCTCTCTGTCACTGCCCCTTGTGGGGGTGAGGGAAGGGGCGTGTTGGGGGGGGGGCGTGTGTGTCGGGGGGGATGGTGGGCAAGGAGCACACACTTGGGCTTGGCGGGTGGGGGCGGGGGTGGGGGTGGGGGAAAGGGGCTGCCCTGGGATGGATGGGGATGGGCCTCTGGGCTGCTCTGTGGATGCCACCTGCGCTGTGTGGAATGGATGGGCCAGGGGAGCCGCCGGTACAGCGCGGGGAAATGTCTGCGAGTGGGTCCCTTGACTCTGTCGAGGAGGGAGGCCTTCAGCCACCGGGGCCTCACGGGGCCTCCCCGTGCGGCACCATCACAGAGCTCTCCGTCACTGCCCCTGGTGGGGGTGAGGGAAGGGGCGTGTTTGGGGGGGTGGGGTGGGCGGGGTGTGTGCGCGCGCGCGTGCACGCACGCTGGCGGGCGTGGGTGTCCCGGGGCCTGGCCAGCCCTCCGCTAGAGATCAGCACGCGTGGATGCTGACGTGAGGACCAGCAGGGTGACAAGAGAGGCTGCCTGGTGGGTGACCGCGCTGGGCAGAGCCACAACCCGCTCGCCTTTCAGTTCTCCACCCAGGGGCCCCTCCTGCGAGCCACCCATAGGGGTCCCTGGTCCCTCCCTCAGACGTCGTCTCCACCGCGGCCCGAGATCATCTTTCTTCTCCAGTGGGTTCCTTGTCTCTTGCGTACCACCCTCTCCACCCCCCACCCCCACCCCCACCCCCACCCCCACCCGGCTTGCCCTTGGACAGACGGCGAGAAGCTGACCGAGAGACCGAGACAGAGACAGGAGATGAGCCGAGGCCGGTGGGCAAATGGTGCAGAGAGGGCTTGTCCGACGCAGGGTTGCCCCAGAACTTCACACACACGCACGCACACACGGACACACACGCACAGACACACGCCCGCGCACACACACACACGCACACCAGCCCCGGCCCAGCGGCCCGGCGACCCCTCTCTGTGAACGGCCTTGAGGCCACGTGCCGGGCCACGCGGATCCCCCAGTGCCCGAGGGCCCTGGCGGCCCACAGGGATCCAAGGGCAAGGCGGGTGGGAGGCTGGCAGGGTCCACGTGCCACGAGAAGCATGGCTTGCAGGCACGACCTCTGCCCAGAGCCTGTTTCCGCCTGGGCCGACTCCTCCGGCCGCCTCCCAGGCCCACCCTCGCAGCCCTTGGGCCTCCCGGCGGCTCTCTGCGGGCGGGACCTCAGCTGTGGGCTCCGAACCCCTGGCCCTCCCCGGACCCGCGTCCCTCCCTTCCTGTGTCCGGGAAACCCCAGCGAAGCCTTCGGTGCCCGCCAGGCAGGCGGTGGGCCTGCCTTGGTCCGCTCCGTCCTTCCTGACGCGGAGGCGGCTGGTGCTGGGCCTTGCTTGGGCCCTCAGCCTGAGAAGGTCTGTCTTGCCCCAGGAGACCACCCGGCTCGTGTCCGGCCGCCGCCGCCGCCGCCGCCGCCGCCGCCGCCAGGTCCAAGGCGGCCTCGGGGGGCAGGGACAGAGCCGGCCGGGTCTTGCCTCTCCTGCGTTCGCGTGCTTGGGGCTCAGGCCTGTCACCCTCTGGCCGCCGAAGCCCAGCCGCCGGCCCTGCGGTGAAGCCTGGGGCCGAGGGCCATGGCCCCAGCTTCCGGGGCTCGGCTCCGCGGGCTGCCGTGGACACTGGTCGTCTGATCCCAGACGGAGGCAGGGAGGGCCAGCTGGTGGGGCCTGCCGCTCACACAGCCCACCCGCCCTGGACCCGGGGCCCTGGCCGCAGGGCCCCCCCCCCGAGGCGAGGTCCTTCTCCGCGGGGGTGGGGTGCTGCTCTCCCTGCGTCCTGTCCTCCGTGGCCCCCCATGGCTCTGAGGACCCGAGAGGCCGGCGCCTGCCTGGGCCTGGGAGGCCCGGTGGGGGTGGAGGGAGCCGGCCCCTGCCTGCCTCTGCACCCTCCCTTCGGCTGCCCCTTGGCCTCCGAGCCCAGCCGAGCCCTGGGACTTCCTCCAAGGCCTTGGGTGGGCTTGCGCCCAGGAGCCCCTGCCAGCAGCCCAGGGAACGGCGGGAACCGGGCCCTCCCTGGCCTCAGCCGGCCCCCGGTAGCCTCATCCTGCTTGGAGCGCCTCGGCTTCCCCCGGGGCGCTCCTTCTCGCGAGCCTGGGGCGCTCCTCGGCGGGGGGCTGCTGTGATGGCATGGCCCGCGAGGGGGACCGTCCTGGGCGTCCAGCGGCGGACAGAGCAGCGTCCAGCAGGCTTCGGGCCCGGCCTGACCCTCCCTCTAGACCCCGGGTGGGCGGCAGGGGACCGGGTCCATTGGGCTGGCGGTGCGGCTCCTTGCTGTGCTCGGGGCCCCGGCTCTCCCGCCCCAGACAGCCACCGGGCCCGCCCCCCACCCCCCATGCCGGGAGGTTCCCCCCCCACTCCACCCCACCCCACCCCACCCCACCCCGCGCCGCCCCCCCCACCCCCCACCCCCGTGGTTGTGGTCGCCAGCCTCTGGCCAATGCCCCTGCAGACCAGCCCCCGTTTTCCTCCCTGGCACTACCGAGGGGGGCCCGGCCCAGGGCTCTCCAGGAGCCCGCCGTGGGCTGAGTACGGCCGAGGACTGGGCAGGCAGGGCAGCCGGTGGTCGCCGTCCCTCCAGGACACGAGTGCCCCTGCACAGGGGCGGAAGGGGAGGCCCGGGAGCCGGGGAGCCGCGGAGGCCAAGGGCCAGGCCGGCCAGGCCCCAGGGCAGGGCGGGGCGATCCCAGCGTGCGGCCCTGAGGCACTGTCCCCACACCGCTCCACACTGTCCCGAAGCCCCCGAGCGCCAGCCCAGACCCCCGGGACATCCCCCCACCCACCCACACACACACACACTCCCCCCCGACCCCCGGGACACACCCCCGCGCCCTCACCCCCTCCACCCCTCCGCCCCCACCCCACCCCACCCCCCCGCCCCCCCGGACGCCGGGACACCCCCCCCCACTCCCCTCCCCTCCAGCAACGCGCGGCGCTCCCATCCCCCGGCAGCCCACCAGGTGGCGCTCGCTCCCACCCGGCCGCCGCGCCGACGCCCGTGACGTCAGCCGCCCGGCTCCATTTGAGCGCCTCTCGGCAGCCGAGAACTCGGACTTCCCGTGTGGCTCACAACATAACTACTCGGCGTTGCTTCTACAGTGGCTGTGGCTCGACCCCTAGCCTGGGAACCTCCATATGCCGCAGGTGCGGCCACTTGTTTTGCGCTCCCGCTCGCCTCCCCGGCCCGCCCCGGGCCCTTTCGCCTCGCCTTTTGCCCCGGCTCGCCCGCTGCCTTCGCCTGCCTCTCCCGAGCCCACCTCCCGCGCCCCGCACCCCCACTCACACACGCGCTCCCACGCGCCCCCCGCAACCCTCACCCACACTCTCGCACCTCGCAATGCTCTCTCTTGCCTCAAGCCACCGACCCACAGCGGCCGCCACCTGCCCTAAGCGCCGCCACCGCAGCGCCCCCCGCCGCCGCCGCCGCCGCCGCCGCGTCCCTCACGGGCCGGTCCGAGCCTCCTGCCCTCCCCGCCAGGCCCGCTCCCCCGCAGGGCCTGCTGCCCACCTGTGCTCTCCACCCACACCACACCCGCACATCCCTCGTGGCCCGACAGGTCCTTGAAGCCCACCCAAGACCCCCATTGGCCCCAGCAGCCCAGATCCACAAACAAGCAAACAAACAAGCAAACAAACAAACAAACAAACAAACAAACAAACAAAGGCTGCCTCGGGATCACCTGAACCAGAGCTTGGAAAAACCCGCGGGGAGGATCGTTTGGGTTTCGTTGTTTGCAAAGGCTGGCGGGCTGGGGGGGGGGGGCGGACGGTGGCACCCCATGCCCGAGACGGCCCCGTCAGGTCGCTGGCGCTGACTTGAAGCCTGGGAGGATAGCCTCTTTCTGCACAGGGAACTGACTCGGGTTTGGAGCCCGCAGCTGAGGGCGCTGGGCGTGCGTCCTCAATCCTCCTGCGGTCAGCAATGCAGTGGCTCCGTCTGCTTTGAGTCGGAGGTCGATTCTTACGATTAAAGTCGAGCTGATGTCCAATGTTTCTTCCAGGGGTCTTGGTCCGCCAAGGGACCCACTCGCAGACATTTCCCCGCGCTGTACCGGCGGCTCCCGTGGCCCATCCATTCCACACAGCGCAGGTGGCATCCACAGAGCAGCCCAGGGGCCCATCCCCATCCATCCCAGGGCAGCCCCTTTCCCCCACCTGCCAAGCCCAAGTGTGTGCTCCTTGCCCACCGTCGGTTTCTGGAGTCTGCGGGTGGGTGTTTAGATAGCGCCATCCGTTGCGGCGTTTAGAGTCCACCAACAGGTGATGTCCTAGGGCACTTGTCTTTGCCTTTCTGGCTTCCTTCGCTTAGTATGAGGGTCTCTCGTTCCAGCCCCGCGGCGGCAGATGGCACTCGTTCTGCCGCTTTTTCCTGGCTGTGTGCGATGCCATCGCATGGATGTCCCCGGGCCTTCGAAGTGCACTCACCTGTCAGTGGACCTTTAGGTGGCTTCCAGATCTTGGCTCTGGTGAGTAGTGCGGCGACAGACAGAGGGGTGCCCGGGTCTGCTTCCGGGAAAGTTTGGTCCCGGTGAAATGGAGCTGTTTGGAGGCCGGCTTCGGTCTTTGTGTGGGCCGGCCCGTGTAGGGCTGCTTGGCTGAGACTCTGTCGAGGAGGGAGGCCTTCAGCCACCGGGGCCTCACGGGGCCTCCCCGTGCGGCACCATCACAGAGCTCTCTGTCACTGCCCCTTGTGGGGGTGAGGGAAGGGGCGTGTTGGGGGGGGGGCGTGTGTGTCGGGGGGGATGGTGGGCAAGGAGCACACACTTGGGCTTGGCGGGTGGGGGCGGGGGTGGGGGTGGGGGAAGGGGCTGCCCTGGGATGGATGGGGATGGGCCTCTGGGCTGCTCTGTGGATGCCACCTGCGCTGTGTGGAATGGATGGGCCAGGGGAGCCGCCGGTACAGCGCGGGGAAATGTCTGCGAGTGGGTCCCTTGACTCTGTCGAGGAGGGAGGCCTTCAGCCACCGGGGCCTCACGGGGCCTCCCCGTGCGGCACCATCACAGAGCTCTCCGTCACTGCCCCTGGTGGGGGTGAGGGAAGGGGCGTGTTTGGGGGGGTGGGGTGGGCGGGGTGTGTGCGCGCGCGCGTGCACGCACGCTGGCGGGCGTGGGTGTCCCGGGGCCTGGCCAGCCCTCCGCTAGAGATCAGCACGCGTGGATGCTGACGTGAGGACCAGCAGGGTGACAAGAGAGGCTGCCTGGTGGGTGACCGCGCTGGGCAGAGCCACAACCCGCTCGCCTTTCAGTTCTCCACCCAGGGGCCCCTCCTGCGAGCCACCCATAGGGGTCCCTGGTCCCTCCCTCAGACGTCGTCTCCACCGCGGCCCGAGATCATCTTTCTTCTCCAGTGGGTTCCTTGTCTCTTGCGTACCACCCTCTCCACCCCCCACCCCCACCCCCACCCCCACCCCCACCCGGCTTGCCCTTGGACAGACGGCGAGAAGCTGACCGAGAGACCGAGACAGAGACAGGAGATGAGCCGAGGCCGGTGGGCAAATGGTGCAGAGAGGGCTTGTCCGACGCAGGGTTGCCCCAGAACTTCACACACACGCACGCACACACGGACACACACGCACAGACACACGCCCGCGCACACACACACACGCACACCAGCCCCGGCCCAGCGGCCCGGCGACCCCTCTCTGTGAACGGCCTTGAGGCCACGTGCCGGGCCACGCGGATCCCCCAGTGCCCGAGGGCCCTGGCGGCCCACAGGGATCCAAGGGCAAGGCGGGTGGGAGGCTGGCAGGGTCCACGTGCCACGAGAAGCATGGCTTGCAGGCACGACCTCTGCCCAGAGCCTGTTTCCGCCTGGGCCGACTCCTCCGGCCGCCTCCCAGGCCCACCCTCGCAGCCCTTGGGCCTCCCGGCGGCTCTCTGCGGGCGGGACCTCAGCTGTGGGCTCCGAACCCCTGGCCCTCCCCGGACCCGCGTCCCTCCCTTCCTGTGTCCGGGAAACCCCAGCGAAGCCTTCGGTGCCCGCCAGGCAGGCGGTGGGCCTGCCTTGGTCCGCTCCGTCCTTCCTGACGCGGAGGCGGCTGGTGCTGGGCCTTGCTTGGGCCCTCAGCCTGAGAAGGTCTGTCTTGCCCCAGGAGACCACCCGGCTCGTGTCCGGCCGCCGCCGCCGCCGCCGCCGCCAGGTCCAAGGCGGCCTCGGGGGGCAGGGACAGAGCCGGCCGGGTCTTGCCTCTCCTGCGTTCGCGTGCTTGGGGCTCAGGCCTGTCACCCTCTGGCCGCCGAAGCCCAGCCGCCGGCCCTGCGGTGAAGCCTGGGGCCGAGGGCCATGGCCCCAGCTTCCGGGGCTCGGCTCCGCGGGCTGCCGTGGACACTGGTCGTCTGATCCCAGACGGAGGCAGGGAGGGCCAGCTGGTGGGGCCTGCCGCTCACACAGCCCACCCGCCCTGGACCCGGGGCCCTGGCCGCAGGGCCCCCCCCCGAGGCGAGGTCCTTCTCCGCGGGGGTGGGGTGCTGCTCTCCCTGCGTCCTGTCCTCCGTGGCCCCCCATGGCTCTGAGGACCCGAGAGGCCGGCGCCTGCCTGGGCCTGGGAGGCCCGGTGGGGGTGGAGGGAGCCGGCCCCTGCCTGCCTCTGCACCCTCCCTTCGGCTGCCCCTTGGCCTCCGAGCCCAGCCGAGCCCTGGGACTTCCTCCAAGGCCTTGGGTGGGCTTGCGCCCAGGAGCCCCTGCCAGCAGCCCAGGGAACGGCGGGAACCGGGCCCTCCCTGGCCTCAGCCGGCCCCCGGTAGCCTCATCCTGCTTGGAGCGCCTCGGCTTCCCCCGGGGCGCTCCTTCTCGCGAGCCTGGGGCGCTCCTCGGCGGGGGGCTGCTGTGATGGCATGGCCCGCGAGGGGGACCGTCCTGGGCGTCCAGCGGCGGACAGAGCAGCGTCCAGCAGGCTTCGGGCCCGGCCTGACCCTCCCTCTAGACCCCGGGTGGGCGGCAGGGGACCGGGTCCATTGGGCTGGCGGTGCGGCTCCTTGCTGTGCTCGGGGCCCCGGCTCTCCCGCCCCAGACAGCCACCGGGCCCGCCCCCCACCCCCCATGCCGGGAGGTTCCCCCCCCACTCCACCCCACCCCACCCCACCCCACCCCGCGCCGCCCCCCCCACCCCCCACCCCCGTGGTTGTGGTCGCCAGCCTCTGGCCAATGCCCCTGCAGACCAGCCCCCGTTTTCCTCCCTGGCACTACCGAGGGGGGCCCGGCCCAGGGCTCTCCAGGAGCCCGCCGTGGGCTGAGTACGGCCGAGGACTGGGCAGGCAGGGCAGCCGGTGGTCGCCGTCCCTCCAGGACACGAGTGCCCCTGCACAGGGGCGGAAGGGGAGGCCCGGGAGCCGGGGAGCCGCGGAGGCCAAGGGCCAGGCCGGCCAGGCCCCAGGGCAGGGCGGGGCGATCCCAGCGTGCGGCCCTGAGGCACTGTCCCCACACCGCTCCACACTGTCCCGAAGCCCCCGAGCGCCAGCCCAGACCCCCGGGACATCCCCCCACCCACCCACACACACACACACACTCCCCCCCGACCCCCGGGACACACCCCCGCGCCCTCACCCCCTCCACCCCTCCGCCCCCACCCCACCCCACCCCCCCGCCCCCCCGGACGCCGGGACACCCCCCCCCACTCCCCTCCCCTCCAGCAACGCGCGGCGCTCCCATCCCCCGGCAGCCCACCAGGTGGCGCTCGCTCCCACCCGGCCGCCGCGCCGACGCCCGTGACGTCAGCCGCCCGGCTCCATTTGAGCGCCTCTCGGCAGCCGAGAACTCGGACTTCCCGTGTGGCTCACAACATAACTACTCGGCGTTGCTTCTACAGTGGCTGTGGCTCGACCCCTAGCCTGGGAACCTCCATATGCCGCAGGTGCGGCCACTTGTTTTGCGCTCCCGCTCGCCTCCCCGGCCCGCCCCGGGCCCTTTCGCCTCGCCTTTTGCCCCGGCTCGCCCGCTGCCTTCGCCTGCCTCTCCCGAGCCCACCTCCCGCGCCCCGCACCCCCACTCACACACGCGCTCCCACGCGCCCCCCGCAACCCTCACCCACACTCTCGCACCTCGCAATGCTCTCTCTTGCCTCAAGCCACCGACCCACAGCGGCCGCCACCTGCCCTAAGCGCCGCCACCGCAGCGCCCCCCGCCGCCGCCGCCGCCGCCGCCGCGTCCCTCACGGGCCGGTCCGAGCCTCCTGCCCTCCCCGCCAGGCCCGCTCCCCCGCAGGGCCTGCTGCCCACCTGTGCTCTCCACCCACACCACACCCGCACATCCCTCGTGGCCCGACAGGTCCTTGAAGCCCACCCAAGACCCCCATTGGCCCCAGCAGCCCAGATCCACAAACAAGCAAACAAACAAGCAAACAAACAAACAAACAAACAAACAAACAAACAAAGGCTGCCTCGGGATCACCTGAACCAGAGCTTGGAAAAACCCGCGGGGAGGATCGTTTGGGTTTCGTTGTTTGCAAAGGCTGGCGGGCTGGGGGGGGGGGGGGCGGACGGTGGCACCCCATGCCCGAGACGGCCCCGTCAGGTCGCTGGCGCTGACTTGAAGCCTGGGAGGATAGCCTCTTTCTGCACAGGGAACTGACTCGGGTTTGGAGCCCGCAGCTGAGGGCGCTGGGCGTGCGTCCTCAATCCTCCTGCGGTCAGCAATGCAGTGGCTCCGTCTGCTTTGAGTCGGAGGTCGATTCTTACGATTAAAGTCGAGCTGATGTCCAATGTTTCTTCCAGGGGTCTTGGTCCGCCAAGGGACCCACTCGCAGACATTTCCCCGCGCTGTACCGGCGGCTCCCGTGGCCCATCCATTCCACACAGCGCAGGTGGCATCCACAGAGCAGCCCAGGGGCCCATCCCCATCCATCCCAGGGCAGCCCCTTTCCCCCACCTGCCAAGCCCAAGTGTGTGCTCCTTGCCCACCGTCGGTTTCTGGAGTCTGCGGGTGGGTGTTTAGATAGCGCCATCCGTTGCGGCGTTTAGAGTCCACCAACAGGTGATGTCCTAGGGCACTTGTCTTTGCCTTTCTGGCTTCCTTCGCTTAGTATGAGGGTCTCTCGTTCCAGCCCCGCGGCGGCAGATGGCACTCGTTCTGCCGCTTTTTCCTGGCTGTGTGCGATGCCATCGCATGGATGTCCCCGGGCCTTCGAAGTGCACTCACCTGTCAGTGGACCTTTAGGTGGCTTCCAGATCTTGGCTCTGGTGAGTAGTGCGGCGACAGACAGAGGGGTGCCCGGGTCTGCTTCCGGGAAAGTTTGGTCCCGGTGAAATGGAGCTGTTTGGAGGCCGGCTTCGGTCTTTGTGTGGGCCGGCCCGTGTAGGGCTGCTTGGCTGAGACTCTGTCGAGGAGGGAGGCCTTCAGCCACCGGGGCCTCACGGGGCCTCCCCGTGCGGCACCATCACAGAGCTCTCTGTCACTGCCCCTTGTGGGGGTGAGGGAAGGGGCGTGTTGGGGGGGGGGCGTGTGTGTCGGGGGGGATGGTGGGCAAGGAGCACACACTTGGGCTTGGCGGGTGGGGGCGGGGGTGGGGGTGGGGGAAAGGGGCTGCCCTGGGATGGATGGGGATGGGCCTCTGGGCTGCTCTGTGGATGCCACCTGCGCTGTGTGGAATGGATGGGCCAGGGGAGCCGCCGGTACAGCGCGGGGAAATGTCTGCGAGTGGGTCCCTTGACTCTGTCGAGGAGGGAGGCCTTCAGCCACCGGGGCCTCACGGGGCCTCCCCGTGCGGCACCATCACAGAGCTCTCCGTCACTGCCCCTGGTGGGGGTGAGGGAAGGGGCGTGTTTGGGGGGGTGGGGTGGGCGGGGTGTGTGCGCGCGCGCGTGCACGCACGCTGGCGGGCGTGGGTGTCCCGGGGCCTGGCCAGCCCTCCGCTAGAGATCAGCACGCGTGGATGCTGACGTGAGGACCAGCAGGGTGACAAGAGAGGCTGCCTGGTGGGTGACCGCGCTGGGCAGAGCCACAACCCGCTCGCCTTTCAGTTCTCCACCCAGGGGCCCCTCCTGCGAGCCACCCATAGGGGTCCCTGGTCCCTCCCTCAGACGTCGTCTCCACCGCGGCCCGAGATCATCTTTCTTCTCCAGTGGGTTCCTTGTCTCTTGCGTACCACCCTCTCCACCCCCCACCCCCACCCCCACCCCCACCCCCACCCGGCTTGCCCTTGGACAGACGGCGAGAAGCTGACCGAGAGACCGAGACAGAGACAGGAGATGAGCCGAGGCCGGTGGGCAAATGGTGCAGAGAGGGCTTGTCCGACGCAGGGTTGCCCCAGAACTTCACACACACGCACGCACACACGGACACACACGCACAGACACACGCCCGCGCACACACACACACGCACACCAGCCCCGGCCCAGCGGCCCGGCGACCCCTCTCTGTGAACGGCCTTGAGGCCACGTGCCGGGCCACGCGGATCCCCCAGTGCCCGAGGGCCCTGGCGGCCCACAGGGATCCAAGGGCAAGGCGGGTGGGAGGCTGGCAGGGTCCACGTGCCACGAGAAGCATGGCTTGCAGGCACGACCTCTGCCCAGAGCCTGTTTCCGCCTGGGCCGACTCCTCCGGCCGCCTCCCAGGCCCACCCTCGCAGCCCTTGGGCCTCCCGGCGGCTCTCTGCGGGCGGGACCTCAGCTGTGGGCTCCGAACCCCTGGCCCTCCCCGGACCCGCGTCCCTCCCTTCCTGTGTCCGGGAAACCCCAGCGAAGCCTTCGGTGCCCGCCAGGCAGGCGGTGGGCCTGCCTTGGTCCGCTCCGTCCTTCCTGACGCGGAGGCGGCTGGTGCTGGGCCTTGCTTGGGCCCTCAGCCTGAGAAGGTCTGTCTTGCCCCAGGAGACCACCCGGCTCGTGTCCGGCCGCCGCCGCCGCCGCCGCCGCCAGGTCCAAGGCGGCCTCGGGGGGCAGGGACAGAGCCGGCCGGGTCTTGCCTCTCCTGCGTTCGCGTGCTTGGGGCTCAGGCCTGTCACCCTCTGGCCGCCGAAGCCCAGCCGCCGGCCCTGCGGTGAAGCCTGGGGCCGAGGGCCATGGCCCCAGCTTCCGGGGCTCGGCTCCGCGGGCTGCCGTGGACACTGGTCGTCTGATCCCAGACGGAGGCAGGGAGGGCCAGCTGGTGGGGCCTGCCGCTCACACAGCCCACCCGCCCTGGACCCGGGGCCCTGGCCGCAGGGCCCCCCCCCGAGGCGAGGTCCTTCTCCGCGGGGGTGGGGTGCTGCTCTCCCTGCGTCCTGTCCTCCGTGGCCCCCCATGGCTCTGAGGACCCGAGAGGCCGGCGCCTGCCTGGGCCTGGGAGGCCCGGTGGGGGTGGAGGGAGCCGGCCCCTGCCTGCCTCTGCACCCTCCCTTCGGCTGCCCCTTGGCCTCCGAGCCCAGCCGAGCCCTGGGACTTCCTCCAAGGCCTTGGGTGGGCTTGCGCCCAGGAGCCCCTGCCAGCAGCCCAGGGAACGGCGGGAACCGGGCCCTCCCTGGCCTCAGCCGGCCCCCGGTAGCCTCATCCTGCTTGGAGCGCCTCGGCTTCCCCCGGGGCGCTCCTTCTCGCGAGCCTGGGGCGCTCCTCGGCGGGGGGCTGCTGTGATGGCATGGCCCGCGAGGGGGACCGTCCTGGGCGTCCAGCGGCGGACAGAGCAGCGTCCAGCAGGCTTCGGGCCCGGCCTGACCCTCCCTCTAGACCCCGGGTGGGCGGCAGGGGACCGGGTCCATTGGGCTGGCGGTGCGGCTCCTTGCTGTGCTCGGGGCCCCGGCTCTCCCGCCCCAGACAGCCACCGGGCCCGCCCCCCACCCCCCATGCCGGGAGGTTCCCCCCCCACTCCACCCCACCCCACCCCACCCCACCCCGCGCCGCCCCCCCCACCCCCCACCCCCGTGGTTGTGGTCGCCAGCCTCTGGCCAATGCCCCTGCAGACCAGCCCCCGTTTTCCTCCCTGGCACTACCGAGGGGGGCCCGGCCCAGGGCTCTCCAGGAGCCCGCCGTGGGCTGAGTACGGCCGAGGACTGGGCAGGCAGGGCAGCCGGTGGTCGCCGTCCCTCCAGGACACGAGTGCCCCTGCACAGGGGCGGAAGGGGAGGCCCGGGAGCCGGGGAGCCGCGGAGGCCAAGGGCCAGGCCGGCCAGGCCCCAGGGCAGGGCGGGGCGATCCCAGCGTGCGGCCCTGAGGCACTGTCCCCACACCGCTCCACACTGTCCCGAAGCCCCCGAGCGCCAGCCCAGACCCCCGGGACATCCCCCCACCCACCCACACACACACACACTCCCCCCCGACCCCCGGGACACACCCCCGCGCCCTCACCCCCTCCACCCCTCCGCCCCCACCCCACCCCACCCCCCCGCCCCCCCGGACGCCGGGACACCCCCCCCCACTCCCCTCCCCTCCAGCAACGCGCGGCGCTCCCATCCCCCGGCAGCCCACCAGGTGGCGCTCGCTCCCACCCGGCCGCCGCGCCGACGCCCGTGACGTCAGCCGCCCGGCTCCATTTGAGCGCCTCTCGGCAGCCGAGAACTCGGACTTCCCGTGTGGCTCACAACATAACTACTCGGCGTTGCTTCTACAGTGGCTGTGGCTCGACCCCTAGCCTGGGAACCTCCATATGCCGCAGGTGCGGCCACTTGTTTTGCGCTCCCGCTCGCCTCCCCGGCCCGCCCCGGGCCCTTTCGCCTCGCCTTTTGCCCCGGCTCGCCCGCTGCCTTCGCCTGCCTCTCCCGAGCCCACCTCCCGCGCCCCGCACCCCCACTCACACACGCGCTCCCACGCGCCCCCCGCAACCCTCACCCACACTCTCGCACCTCGCAATGCTCTCTCTTGCCTCAAGCCACCGACCCACAGCGGCCGCCACCTGCCCTAAGCGCCGCCACCGCAGCGCCCCCCGCCGCCGCCGCCGCCGCCGCCGCGTCCCTCACGGGCCGGTCCGAGCCTCCTGCCCTCCCCGCCAGGCCCGCTCCCCCGCAGGGCCTGCTGCCCACCTGTGCTCTCCACCCACACCACACCCGCACATCCCTCGTGGCCCGACAGGTCCTTGAAGCCCACCCAAGACCCCCATTGGCCCCAGCAGCCCAGATCCACAAACAAGCAAACAAACAAGCAAACAAACAAACAAACAAACAAACAAACAAACAAAGGCTGCCTCGGGATCACCTGAACCAGAGCTTGGAAAAACCCGCGGGGAGGATCGTTTGGGTTTCGTTGTTTGCAAAGGCTGGCGGGCTGGGGGGGGGGGGGCGGACGGTGGCACCCCATGCCCGAGACGGCCCCGTCAGGTCGCTGGCGCTGACTTGAAGCCTGGGAGGATAGCCTCTTTCTGCACAGGGAACTGACTCGGGTTTGGAGCCCGCAGCTGAGGGCGCTGGGCGTGCGTCCTCAATCCTCCTGCGGTCAGCAATGCAGTGGCTCCGTCTGCTTTGAGTCGGAGGTCGATTCTTACGATTAAAGTCGAGCTGATGTCCAATGTTTCTTCCAGGGGTCTTGGTCCGCCAAGGGACCCACTCGCAGACATTTCCCCGCGCTGTACCGGCGGCTCCCGTGGCCCATCCATTCCACACAGCGCAGGTGGCATCCACAGAGCAGCCCAGGGGCCCATCCCCATCCATCCCAGGGCAGCCCCTTTCCCCCACCTGCCAAGCCCAAGTGTGTGCTCCTTGCCCACCGTCGGTTTCTGGAGTCTGCGGGTGGGTGTTTAGATAGCGCCATCCGTTGCGGCGTTTAGAGTCCACCAACAGGTGATGTCCTAGGGCACTTGTCTTTGCCTTTCTGGCTTCCTTCGCTTAGTATGAGGGTCTCTCGTTCCAGCCCCGCGGCGGCAGATGGCACTCGTTCTGCCGCTTTTTCCTGGCTGTGTGCGATGCCATCGCATGGATGTCCCCGGGCCTTCGAAGTGCACTCACCTGTCAGTGGACCTTTAGGTGGCTTCCAGATCTTGGCTCTGGTGAGTAGTGCGGCGACAGACAGAGGGGTGCCCGGGTCTGCTTCCGGGAAAGTTTGGTCCCGGTGAAATGGAGCTGTTTGGAGGCCGGCTTCGGTCTTTGTGTGGGCCGGCCCGTGTAGGGCTGCTTGGCTGAGACTCTGTCGAGGAGGGAGGCCTTCAGCCACCGGGGCCTCACGGGGCCTACCCGTGCGGCACCATCACAGAGCTCTCTGTCACTGCCCCTTGTGGGGGTGAGGGAAGGGGCGTGTTGGGGGGGGGGCGTGTGTGTCGGGGGGGATGGTGGGCAAGGAGCACACACTTGGGCTTGGCGGGTGGGGGCGGGGGTGGGGGTGGGGGAAAGGGGCTGCCCTGGGATGGATGGGGATGGGCCTCTGGGCTGCTCTGTGGATGCCACCTGCGCTGTGTGGAATGGATGGGCCAGGGGAGCCGCCGGTACAGCGCGGGGAAATGTCTGCGAGTGGGTCCCTTGACTCTGTCGAGGAGGGAGGCCTTCAGCCACCGGGGCCTCACGGGGCCTCCCCGTGCGGCACCATCACAGAGCTCTCCGTCACTGCCCCTGGTGGGGGTGAGGGAAGGGGCGTGTTTGGGGGGGTGGGGTGGGCGGGGTGTGTGCGCGCGCGCGTGCACGCACGCTGGCGGGCGTGGGTGTCCCGGGGCCTGGCCAGCCCTCCGCTAGAGATCAGCACGCGTGGATGCTGACGTGAGGACCAGCAGGGTGACAAGAGAGGCTGCCTGGTGGGTGACCGCGCTGGGCAGAGCCACAACCCGCTCGCCTTTCAGTTCTCCACCCAGGGGCCCCTCCTGCGAGCCACCCATAGGGGTCCCTGGTCCCTCCCTCAGACGTCGTCTCCACCGCGGCCCGAGATCATCTTTCTTCTCCAGTGGGTTCCTTGTCTCTTGCGTACCACCCTCTCCACCCCCCACCCCCACCCCCACCCCCACCCCCACCCGGCTTGCCCTTGGACAGACGGCGAGAAGCTGACCGAGAGACCGAGACAGAGACAGGAGATGAGCCGAGGCCGGTGGGCAAATGGTGCAGAGAGGGCTTGTCCGACGCAGGGTTGCCCCAGAACTTCACACACACGCACGCACACACGGACACACACGCACAGACACACGCCCGCGCACACACACACACGCACACCAGCCCCGGCCCAGCGGCCCGGCGACCCCTCTCTGTGAACGGCCTTGAGGCCACGTGCCGGGCCACGCGGATCCCCCAGTGCCCGAGGGCCCTGGCGGCCCACAGGGATCCAAGGGCAAGGCGGGTGGGAGGCTGGCAGGGTCCACGTGCCACGAGAAGCATGGCTTGCAGGCACGACCTCTGCCCAGAGCCTGTTTCCGCCTGGGCCGACTCCTCCGGCCGCCTCCCAGGCCCACCCTCGCAGCCCTTGGGCCTCCCGGCGGCTCTCTGCGGGCGGGACCTCAGCTGTGGGCTCCGAACCCCTGGCCCTCCCCGGACCCGCGTCCCTCCCTTCCTGTGTCCGGGAAACCCCAGCGAAGCCTTCGGTGCCCGCCAGGCAGGCGGTGGGCCTGCCTTGGTCCGCTCCGTCCTTCCTGACGCGGAGGCGGCTGGTGCTGGGCCTTGCTTGGGCCCTCAGCCTGAGAAGGTCTGTCTTGCCCCAGGAGACCACCCGGCTCGTGTCCGGCCGCCGCCGCCGCCGCCGCCGCCGCCGCCAGGTCCAAGGCGGCCTCGGGGGGCAGGGACAGAGCCGGCCGGGTCTTGCCTCTCCTGCGTTCGCGTGCTTGGGGCTCAGGCCTGTCACCCTCTGGCCGCCGAAGCCCAGCCGCCGGCCCTGCGGTGAAGCCTGGGGCCGAGGGCCATGGCCCCAGCTTCCGGGGCTCGGCTCCGCGGGCTGCCGTGGACACTGGTCGTCTGATCCCAGACGGAGGCAGGGAGGGCCAGCTGGTGGGGCCTGCCGCTCACACAGCCCACCCGCCCTGGACCCGGGGCCCTGGCCGCAGGGCCCCCCCCCGAGGCGAGGTCCTTCTCCGCGGGGGTGGGGTGCTGCTCTCCCTGCGTCCTGTCCTCCGTGGCCCCCCATGGCTCTGAGGACCCGAGAGGCCGGCGCCTGCCTGGGCCTGGGAGGCCCGGTGGGGGTGGAGGGAGCCGGCCCCTGCCTGCCTCTGCACCCTCCCTTCGGCTGCCCCTTGGCCTCCGAGCCCAGCCGAGCCCTGGGACTTCCTCCAAGGCCTTGGGTGGGCTTGCGCCCAGGAGCCCCTGCCAGCAGCCCAGGGAACGGCGGGAACCGGGCCCTCCCTGGCCTCAGCCGGCCCCCGGTAGCCTCATCCTGCTTGGAGCGCCTCGGCTTCCCCCGGGGCGCTCCTTCTCGCGAGCCTGGGGCGCTCCTCGGCGGGGGGCTGCTGTGATGGCATGGCCCGCGAGGGGGACCGTCCTGGGCGTCCAGCGGCGGACAGAGCAGCGTCCAGCAGGCTTCGGGCCCGGCCTGACCCTCCCTCTAGACCCCGGGTGGGCGGCAGGGGACCGGGTCCATTGGGCTGGCGGTGCGGCTCCTTGCTGTGCTCGGGGCCCCGGCTCTCCCGCCCCAGACAGCCACCGGGCCCGCCCCCCACCCCCCATGCCGGGAGGTTCCCCCCCCACTCCACCCCACCCCACCCCACCCCACCCCGCGCCGCCCCCCCCACCCCCCACCCCCGTGGTTGTGGTCGCCAGCCTCTGGCCAATGCCCCTGCAGACCAGCCCCCGTTTTCCTCCCTGGCACTACCGAGGGGGGCCCGGCCCAGGGCTCTCCAGGAGCCCGCCGTGGGCTGAGTACGGCCGAGGACTGGGCAGGCAGGGCAGCCGGTGGTCGCCGTCCCTCCAGGACACGAGTGCCCCTGCACAGGGGCGGAAGGGGAGGCCCGGGAGCCGGGGAGCCGCGGAGGCCAAGGGCCAGGCCGGCCAGGCCCCAGGGCAGGGCGGGGCGATCCCAGCGTGCGGCCCTGAGGCACTGTCCCCACACCGCTCCACACTGTCCCGAAGCCCCCGAGCGCCAGCCCAGACCCCCGGGACATCCCCCCACCCACCCACACACACACACACACTCCCCCCCGACCCCCGGGACACACCCCCGCGCCCTCACCCCCTCCACCCCTCCGCCCCCACCCCACCCCACCCCCCCGCCCCCCCGGACGCCGGGACACCCCCCCCCACTCCCCTCCCCTCCAGCAACGCGCGGCGCTCCCATCCCCCGGCAGCCCACCAGGTGGCGCTCGCTCCCACCCGGCCGCCGCGCCGACGCCCGTGACGTCAGCCGCCCGGCTCCATTTGAGCGCCTCTCGGCAGCCGAGAACTCGGACTTCCCGTGTGGCTCACAACATAACTACTCGGCGTTGCTTCTACAGTGGCTGTGGCTCGACCCCTAGCCTGGGAACCTCCATATGCCGCAGGTGCGGCCACTTGTTTTGCGCTCCCGCTCGCCTCCCCGGCCCGCCCCGGGCCCTTTCGCCTCGCCTTTTGCCCCGGCTCGCCCGCTGCCTTCGCCTGCCTCTCCCGAGCCCACCTCCCGCGCCCCGCACCCCCACTCACACACGCGCTCCCACGCGCCCCCCGCAACCCTCACCCACACTCTCGCACCTCGCAATGCTCTCTCTTGCCTCAAGCCACCGACCCACAGCGGCCGCCACCTGCCCTAAGCGCCGCCACCGCAGCGCCCCCCGCCGCCGCCGCCGCCGCCGCCGCGTCCCTCACGGGCCGGTCCGAGCCTCCTGCCCTCCCCGCCAGGCCCGCTCCCCCGCAGGGCCTGCTGCCCACCTGTGCTCTCCACCCACACCACACCCGCACATCCCTCGTGGCCCGACAGGTCCTTGAAGCCCACCCAAGACCCCCATTGGCCCCAGCAGCCCAGATCCACAAACAAGCAAACAAACAAGCAAACAAACAAACAAACAAACAAACAAACAAACAAAGGCTGCCTCGGGATCACCTGAACCAGAGCTTGGAAAAACCCGCGGGGAGGATCGTTTGGGTTTCGTTGTTTGCAAAGGCTGGCGGGCTGGGGGGGGGGGGCGGACGGTGGCACCCCATGCCCGAGACGGCCCCGTCAGGTCGCTGGCGCTGACTTGAAGCCTGGGAGGATAGCCTCTTTCTGCACAGGGAACTGACTCGGGTTTGGAGCCCGCAGCTGAGGGCGCTGGGCGTGCGTCCTCAATCCTCCTGCGGTCAGCAATGCAGTGGCTCCGTCTGCTTTGAGTCGGAGGTCGATTCTTACGATTAAAGTCGAGCTGATGTCCAATGTTTCTTCCAGGGGTCTTGGTCCGCCAAGGGACCCACTCGCAGACATTTCCCCGCGCTGTACCGGCGGCTCCCGTGGCCCATCCATTCCACACAGCGCAGGTGGCATCCACAGAGCAGCCCAGGGGCCCATCCCCATCCATCCCAGGGCAGCCCCTTTCCCCCACCTGCCAAGCCCAAGTGTGTGCTCCTTGCCCACCGTCGGTTTCTGGAGTCTGCGGGTGGGTGTTTAGATAGCGCCATCCGTTGCGGCGTTTAGAGTCCACCAACAGGTGATGTCCTAGGGCACTTGTCTTTGCCTTTCTGGCTTCCTTCGCTTAGTATGAGGGTCTCTCGTTCCAGCCCCGCGGCGGCAGATGGCACTCGTTCTGCCGCTTTTTCCTGGCTGTGTGCGATGCCATCGCATGGATGTCCCCGGGCCTTCGAAGTGCACTCACCTGTCAGTGGACCTTTAGGTGGCTTCCAGATCTTGGCTCTGGTGAGTAGTGCGGCGACAGACAGAGGGGTGCCCGGGTCTGCTTCCGGGAAAGTTTGGTCCCGGTGAAATGGAGCTGTTTGGAGGCCGGCTTCGGTCTTTGTGTGGGCCGGCCCGTGTAGGGCTGCTTGGCTGAGACTCTGTCGAGGAGGGAGGCCTTCAGCCACCGGGGCCTCACGGGGCCTACCCGTGCGGCACCATCACAGAGCTCTCTGTCACTGCCCCTTGTGGGGGTGAGGGAAGGGGCGTGTTGGGGGGGGGGCGTGTGTGTCGGGGGGGATGGTGGGCAAGGAGCACACACTTGGGCTTGGCGGGTGGGGGCGGGGGTGGGGGTGGGGGAAAGGGGCTGCCCTGGGATGGATGGGGATGGGCCTCTGGGCTGCTCTGTGGATGCCACCTGCGCTGTGTGGAATGGATGGGCCAGGGGAGCCGCCGGTACAGCGCGGGGAAATGTCTGCGAGTGGGTCCCTTGACTCTGTCGAGGAGGGAGGCCTTCAGCCACCGGGGCCTCACGGGGCCTCCCCGTGCGGCACCATCACAGAGCTCTCCGTCACTGCCCCTGGTGGGGGTGAGGGAAGGGGCGTGTTTGGGGGGGTGGGGTGGGCGGGGTGTGTGCGCGCGCGCGTGCACGCACGCTGGCGGGCGTGGGTGTCCCGGGGCCTGGCCAGCCCTCCGCTAGAGATCAGCACGCGTGGATGCTGACGTGAGGACCAGCAGGGTGACAAGAGAGGCTGCCTGGTGGGTGACCGCGCTGGGCAGAGCCACAACCCGCTCGCCTTTCAGTTCTCCACCCAGGGGCCCCTCCTGCGAGCCACCCATAGGGGTCCCTGGTCCCTCCCTCAGACGTCGTCTCCACCGCGGCCCGAGATCATCTTTCTTCTCCAGTGGGTTCCTTGTCTCTTGCGTACCACCCTCTCCACCCCCCACCCCCACCCCCACCCCCACCCCCACCCGGCTTGCCCTTGGACAGACGGCGAGAAGCTGACCGAGAGACCGAGACAGAGACAGGAGATGAGCCGAGGCCGGTGGGCAAATGGTGCAGAGAGGGCTTGTCCGACGCAGGGTTGCCCCAGAACTTCACACACACGCACGCACACACGGACACACACGCACAGACACACGCCCGCGCACACACACACACGCACACCAGCCCCGGCCCAGCGGCCCGGCGACCCCTCTCTGTGAACGGCCTTGAGGCCACGTGCCGGGCCACGCGGATCCCCCAGTGCCCGAGGGCCCTGGCGGCCCACAGGGATCCAAGGGCAAGGCGGGTGGGAGGCTGGCAGGGTCCACGTGCCACGAGAAGCATGGCTTGCAGGCACGACCTCTGCCCAGAGCCTGTTTCCGCCTGGGCCGACTCCTCCGGCCGCCTCCCAGGCCCACCCTCGCAGCCCTTGGGCCTCCCGGCGGCTCTCTGCGGGCGGGACCTCAGCTGTGGGCTCCGAACCCCTGGCCCTCCCCGGACCCGCGTCCCTCCCTTCCTGTGTCCGGGAAACCCCAGCGAAGCCTTCGGTGCCCGCCAGGCAGGCGGTGGGCCTGCCTTGGTCCGCTCCGTCCTTCCTGACGCGGAGGCGGCTGGTGCTGGGCCTTGCTTGGGCCCTCAGCCTGAGAAGGTCTGTCTTGCCCCAGGAGACCACCCGGCTCGTGTCCGGCCGCCGCCGCCGCCGCCGCCGCCGCCGCCAGGTCCAAGGCGGCCTCGGGGGGCAGGGACAGAGCCGGCCGGGTCTTGCCTCTCCTGCGTTCGCGTGCTTGGGGCTCAGGCCTGTCACCCTCTGGCCGCCGAAGCCCAGCCGCCGGCCCTGCGGTGAAGCCTGGGGCCGAGGGCCATGGCCCCAGCTTCCGGGGCTCGGCTCCGCGGGCTGCCGTGGACACTGGTCGTCTGATCCCAGACGGAGGCAGGGAGGGCCAGCTGGTGGGGCCTGCCGCTCACACAGCCCACCCGCCCTGGACCCGGGGCCCTGGCCGCAGGGCCCCCCCCCGAGGCGAGGTCCTTCTCCGCGGGGGTGGGGTGCTGCTCTCCCTGCGTCCTGTCCTCCGTGGCCCCCCATGGCTCTGAGGACCCGAGAGGCCGGCGCCTGCCTGGGCCTGGGAGGCCCGGTGGGGGTGGAGGGAGCCGGCCCCTGCCTGCCTCTGCACCCTCCCTTCGGCTGCCCCTTGGCCTCCGAGCCCAGCCGAGCCCTGGGACTTCCTCCAAGGCCTTGGGTGGGCTTGCGCCCAGGAGCCCCTGCCAGCAGCCCAGGGAACGGCGGGAACCGGGCCCTCCCTGGCCTCAGCCGGCCCCCGGTAGCCTCATCCTGCTTGGAGCGCCTCGGCTTCCCCCGGGGCGCTCCTTCTCGCGAGCCTGGGGCGCTCCTCGGCGGGGGGCTGCTGTGATGGCATGGCCCGCGAGGGGGACCGTCCTGGGCGTCCAGCGGCGGACAGAGCAGCGTCCAGCAGGCTTCGGGCCCGGCCTGACCCTCCCTCTAGACCCCGGGTGGGCGGCAGGGGACCGGGTCCATTGGGCTGGCGGTGCGGCTCCTTGCTGTGCTCGGGGCCCCGGCTCTCCCGCCCCAGACAGCCACCGGGCCCGCCCCCCACCCCCCATGCCGGGAGGTTCCCCCCCCACTCCACCCCACCCCACCCCACCCCACCCCGCGCCGCCCCCCCCACCCCCCACCCCCGTGGTTGTGGTCGCCAGCCTCTGGCCAATGCCCCTGCAGACCAGCCCCCGTTTTCCTCCCTGGCACTACCGAGGGGGGCCCGGCCCAGGGCTCTCCAGGAGCCCGCCGTGGGCTGAGTACGGCCGAGGACTGGGCAGGCAGGGCAGCCGGTGGTCGCCGTCCCTCCAGGACACGAGTGCCCCTGCACAGGGGCGGAAGGGGAGGCCCGGGAGCCGGGGAGCCGCGGAGGCCAAGGGCCAGGCCGGCCAGGCCCCAGGGCAGGGCGGGGCGATCCCAGCGTGCGGCCCTGAGGCACTGTCCCCACACCGCTCCACACTGTCCCGAAGCCCCCGAGCGCCAGCCCAGACCCCCGGGACATCCCCCCACCCACCCACACACACACACACACTCCCCCCCGACCCCCGGGACACACCCCCGCGCCCTCACCCCCTCCACCCCTCCGCCCCCACCCCACCCCACCCCCCCGCCCCCCCGGACGCCGGGACACCCCCCCCACTCCCCTCCCCTCCAGCAACGCGCGGCGCTCCCATCCCCCGGCAGCCCACCAGGTGGCGCTCGCTCCCACCCGGCCGCCGCGCCGACGCCCGTGACGTCAGCCGCCCGGCTCCATTTGAGCGCCTCTCGGCAGCCGAGAACTCGGACTTCCCGTGTGGCTCACAACATAACTACTCGGCGTTGCTTCTACAGTGGCTGTGGCTCGACCCCTAGCCTGGGAACCTCCATATGCCGCAGGTGCGGCCACTTGTTTTGCGCTCCCGCTCGCCTCCCCGGCCCGCCCCGGGCCCTTTCGCCTCGCCTTTTGCCCCGGCTCGCCCGCTGCCTTCGCCTGCCTCTCCCGAGCCCACCTCCCGCGCCCCGCACCCCCACTCACACACGCGCTCCCACGCGCCCCCCGCAACCCTCACCCACACTCTCGCACCTCGCAATGCTCTCTCTTGCCTCAAGCCACCGACCCACAGCGGCCGCCACCTGCCCTAAGCGCCGCCACCGCAGCGCCCCCCGCCGCCGCCGCCGCCGCCGCCGCGTCCCTCACGGGCCGGTCCGAGCCTCCTGCCCTCCCCGCCAGGCCCGCTCCCCCGCAGGGCCTGCTGCCCACCTGTGCTCTCCACCCACACCACACCCGCACATCCCTCGTGGCCCGACAGGTCCTTGAAGCCCACCCAAGACCCCCATTGGCCCCAGCAGCCCAGATCCACAAACAAGCAAACAAACAAGCAAACAAACAAACAAAGGCTGCCTCGGGATCACCTGAACCAGAGCTTGGAAAAACCCGCGGGGAGGATCGTTTGGGTTTCGTTGTTTGCAAAGGCTGGCGGGCTGGGGGCGGGGGGGCGGACGGTGGCACCCCATGCCCGAGACGGCCCCGTCAGGTCGCTGGCGCTGACTTGAAGCCTGGGAGGATAGCCTCTTTCTGCACAGGGAACTGACTCGGGTTTGGAGCCCGCAGCTGAGGGCGCTGGGCGTGCGTCCTCAATCCTCCTGCGGTCAGCAATGCAGTGGCTCCGTCTGCTTTGAGTCGGAGGTCGATTCTTACGATTAAAGTCGAGCTGATGTCCAATGTTTCTTCCAGGGGTCTTGGTCCGCCAAGGGACCCACTCGCAGACATTTCCCCGCGCTGTACCGGCGGCTCCCGTGGCCCATCCATTCCACACAGCGCAGGTGGCATCCACAGAGCAGCCCAGGGGCCCATCCCCATCCATCCCAGGGCAGCCCCTTTCCCCCACCTGCCAAGCCCAAGTGTGTGCTCCTTGCCCACCGTCGGTTTCTGGAGTCTGCGGGTGGGTGTTTAGATAGCGCCATCCGTTGCGGCGTTTAGAGTCCACCAACAGGTGATGTCCTAGGGCACTTGTCTTTGCCTTTCTGGCTTCCTTCGCTTAGTATGAGGGTCTCTCGTTCCAGCCCCGCGGCGGCAGATGGCACTCGTTCTGCCGCTTTTTCCTGGCTGTGTGCGATGCCATCGCATGGATGTCCCCGGGCCTTCGAAGTGCACTCACCTGTCAGTGGACCTTTAGGTGGCTTCCAGATCTTGGCTCTGGTGAGTAGTGCGGCGACAGACAGAGGGGTGCCCGGGTCTGCTTCCGGGAAAGTTTGGTCCCGGTGAAATGGAGCTGTTTGGAGGCCGGCTTCGGTCTTTGTGTGGGCCGGCCCGTGTAGGGCTGCTTGGCTGAGACTCTGTCGAGGAGGGAGGCCTTCAGCCACCGGGGCCTCACGGGGCCTCCCCGTGCGGCACCATCACAGAGCTCTCTGTCACTGCCCCTTGTGGGGGTGAGGGAAGGGGCGTGTTGGGGGGGGGGGCGTGTGTGTCGGGGGGGATGGTGGGCAAGGAGCACACACTTGGGCTTGGCGGGTGGGGGCGGGGGTGGGGGTGGGGGAAAGGGGCTGCCCTGGGATGGATGGGGATGGGCCTCTGGGCTGCTCTGTGGATGCCACCTGCGCTGTGTGGAATGGATGGGCCAGGGGAGCCGCCGGTACAGCGCGGGGAAATGTCTGCGAGTGGGTCCCTTGGCTCTGTCGAGGAGGGAGGCCTTCAGCCACCGGGGCCTCACGGGGCCTCCCCGTGCGGCACCATCACAGAGCTCTCCGTCACTGCCCCTGGTGGGGGTGAGGGAAGGGGCGTGTTTGGGGGGGTGGGGTGGGCGGGGTGTGTGCGCGCGCGCGTGCACGCACGCTGGCGGGCGTGGGTGTCCCGGGGCCTGGCCAGCCCTCCGCTAGAGATCAGCACGCGTGGATGCTGACGTGAGGACCAGCAGGGTGACAAGAGAGGCTGCCTGGTGGGTGACCGCGCTGGGCAGAGCCACAACCCGCTCGCCTTTCAGTTCTCCACCCAGGGGCCCCTCCTGCGAGCCACCCATAGGGGTCCCTGGTCCCTCCCTCAGACGTCGTCTCCACCGCGGCCCGAGATCATCTTTCTTCTCCAGTGGGTTCCTTGTCTCTTGCGTACCACCCTCTCCACCCCCCACCCCCACCCCCACCCCCACCCCCACCCGGCTTGCCCTTGGACAGACGGCGAGAAGCTGACCGAGAGACCGAGACAGAGACAGGAGATGAGCCGAGGCCGGTGGGCAAATGGTGCAGAGAGGGCTTGTCCGACGCAGGGTTGCCCCAGAACTTCACACACACGCACGCACACACGGACACACACGCACAGACACACGCCCGCGCACACACACACACGCACACCAGCCCCGGCCCAGCGGCCCGGCGACCCCTCTCTGTGAACGGCCTTGAGGCCACGTGCCGGGCCACGCGGATCCCCCAGTGCCCGAGGGCCCTGGCGGCCCACAGGGATCCAAGGGCAAGGCGGGTGGGAGGCTGGCAGGGTCCACGTGCCACGAGAAGCATGGCTTGCAGGCACGACCTCTGCCCAGAGCCTGTTTCCGCCTGGGCCGACTCCTCCGGCCGCCTCCCAGGCCCACCCTCGCAGCCCTTGGGCCTCCCGGCGGCTCTCTGCGGGCGGGACCTCAGCTGTGGGCTCCGAACCCCTGGCCCTCCCCGGACCCGCGTCCCTCCCTTCCTGTGTCCGGGAAACCCCAGCGAAGCCTTCGGTGCCCGCCAGGCAGGCGGTGGGCCTGCCTTGGTCCGCTCCGTCCTTCCTGACGCGGAGGCGGCTGGTGCTGGGCCTTGCTTGGGCCCTCAGCCTGAGAAGGTCTGTCTTGCCCCAGGAGACCACCCGGCTCGTGTCCGGCCGCCGCCGCCGCCGCCGCCGCCGCCGCCAGGTCCAAGGCGGCCTCGGGGGGCAGGGACAGAGCCGGCCGGGTCTTGCCTCTCCTGCGTTCGCGTGCTTGGGGCTCAGGCCTGTCACCCTCTGGCCGCCGAAGCCCAGCCGCCGGCCCTGCGGTGAAGCCTGGGGCCGAGGGCCATGGCCCCAGCTTCCGGGGCTCGGCTCCGCGGGCTGCCGTGGACACTGGTCGTCTGATCCCAGACGGAGGCAGGGAGGGCCAGCTGGTGGGGCCTGCCGCTCACACAGCCCACCCGCCCTGGACCCGGGGCCCTGGCCGCAGGGCCCCCCCCCGAGGCGAGGTCCTTCTCCGCGGGGGTGGGGTGCTGCTCTCCCTGCGTCCTGTCCTCCGTGGCCCCCCATGGCTCTGAGGACCCGAGAGGCCGGCGCCTGCCTGGGCCTGGGAGGCCCGGTGGGGGTGGAGGGAGCCGGCCCCTGCCTGCCTCTGCACCCTCCCTTCGGCTGCCCCTTGGCCTCCGTGCCCAGCCGAGCCCTGGGACTTCCTCCAAGGCCTTGGGTGGGCTTGCGCCCAGGAGCCCCTGCCAGCAGCCCAGGGAACGGCGGGAACCGGGCCCTCCCTGGCCTCAGCCGGCCCCCGGTAGCCTCATCCTGCTTGGAGCGCCTCGGCTTCCCCCGGGGCGCTCCTTCTCGCGAGCCTGGGGCGCTCCTCGGCGGGGGGCTGCTGTGATGGCATGGCCCGCGAGGGGGACCGTCCTGGGCGTCCAGCGGCGGACAGAGCAGCGTCCAGCAGGCTTCGGGCCCGGCCTGACCCTCCCTCTAGACCCCGGGTGGGCGGCAGGGGACCGGGTCCATTGGGCTGGCGGTGCGGCTCCTTGCTGTGCTCGGGGCCCCGGCTCTCCCGCCCCAGACAGCCACCGGGCCCGCCCCCCACCCCCCATGCCGGGAGGTTCCCCCCCCACTCCACCCCACCCCACCCCACCCCACCCCGCGCCGCCCCCCCCACTCCACCCCCCACCCCCCACCCCCCACCCCCGTGGTTGTGGTCGCCAGCCTCTGGCCAATGCCCCTGCAGACCAGCCCCCGTTTTCCTCCCTGGCACTACCGAGGGGGGCCCGGCCCAGGGCTCTCCAGGAGCCCGCCGTGGGCTGAGTACGGCCGAGGACTGGGCAGGCAGGGCAGCCGGTGGTCGCCGTCCCTCCAGGACACGAGTGCCCCTGCACAGGGGCGGAAGGGGAGGCCCGGGAGCCGGGGAGCCGCGGAGGCCAAGGGCCAGGCCGGCCAGGCCCCAGGGCAGGGCGGGGCGATCCCAGCGTGCGGCCCTGAGGCACTGTCCCCACACCGCTCCACACTGTCCCGAAGCCCCCGAGCGCCAGCCCAGACCCCCGGGACATCCCCCCACCCACCCACACACACACACACTCCCCCCCCGACCCCCGGGACACACCCCCGCGCCCTCACCCCCTCCACCCCTCCGCCCCCACCCCACCCCACCCCCCCGCCCCCCCGGACGCCGGGACACCCCCCCCCACTCCCCTCCCCTCCAGCAACGCGCGGCGCTCCCATCCCCCGGCAGCCCACCAGGTGGCGCTCGCTCCCACCCGGCCGCCGCGCCGACGCCCGTGACGTCAGCCGCCCGGCTCCATTTGAGCGCCTCTCGGCAGCCGAGAACTCGGACTTCCCGTGTGGCTCACAACATAACTACTCGGCGTTGCTTCTACAGTGGCTGTGGCTCGACCCCTAGCCTGGGAACCTCCATATGCCGCAGGTGCGGCCACTTGTTTTGCGCTCCCGCTCGCCTCCCCGGCCCGCCCCGGGCCCTTTCGCCTCGCCTTTTGCCCCGGCTCGCCCGCTGCCTTCGCCTGCCTCTCCCGAGCCCACCTCCCGCGCCCCGCACCCCCACTCACACACGCGCTCCCACGCGCCCCCCGCAACCCTCACCCACACTCTCGCACCTCGCAATGCTCTCTCTTGCCTCAAGCCACCGACCCACAGCGGCCGCCACCTGCCCTAAGCGCCGCCACCGCAGCGCCCCCCACCGCCGCCGCCGCCGCCGCCGCCGCCGCCGCCGCCGCGTCCCTCACGGGCCGGTCCGTGCCTCCTGCCCTCCCCGCCAGGCCCGCTCCCCCGCAGGGCCTGCTGCCCACCTGTGCTCTCCACCCACACCACACCCGCACATCCCTCGTGGCCCGACAGGTCCTTGAAGCTCACCCAAGACCCCCACTGGCCCCAGCAGCCCAGATCCACAAACAAGCAAACAAACAAGCAAACAAACAAACAAAGGCTGCCTCGGGATCACCTGAACCAGAGCTTGGAAAAACCCGCGGGGAGGATCGTTTGGGTTTCGTTGTTTGCAAAGGCTGGCGGGCTGGGGGCGGGGGGGCGGACGGTGGCACCCCATGCCCGAGACGGCCCCGTCAGGTCGCTGGCGCTGACTTGAAGCCTGGGAGGATAGCCTCTTTCTGCACAGGGAACTGACTCGGGTTTGGAGCCCGCAGCTGAGGGCGCTGGGCGTGCGTCCTCAATCCTCCTGCGGTCAGCAATGCAGTGGCTCCGTCTGCTTTGAGTCGGAGGTCGATTCTTACGATTAAAGTCGAGCTGATGTCCAATGTTTCTTCCAGGGGTCTTGGTCCGCCAAGGGACCCACTCGCAGACATTTCCCCGCGCTGTACCGGCGGCTCCCGTGGCCCATCCATTCCACACAGCGCAGGTGGCATCCACAGAGCAGCCCAGGGGCCCATCCCCATCCATCCCAGGGCAGCCCCTTTCCCCCACCTGCCAAGCCCAAGTGTGTGCTCCTTGCCCACCGTCGGTTTCTGGAGTCTGCGGGTGGGTGTTTAGATAGCGCCATCCGTTGCGGCGTTTAGAGTCCACCAACAGGTGATGTCCTAGGGCACTTGTCTTTGCCTTTCTGGCTTCCTTCGCTTAGTATGAGGGTCTCTCGTTCCAGCCCCGCGGCGGCAGATGGCACTCGTTCTGCCGCTTTTTCCTGGCTGTGTGCGATGCCATCGCATGGATGTCCCCGGGCCTTCGAAGTGCACTCACCTGTCAGTGGACCTTTAGGTGGCTTCCAGATCTTGGCTCTGGTGAGTAGTGCGGCGACAGACAGAGGGGTGCCCGGGTCTGCTTCCGGGAAAGTTTGGTCCCGGTGAAATGGAGCTGTTTGGAGGCCGGCTTCGGTCTTTGTGTGGGCCGGCCCGTGTAGGGCTGCTTGGCTGAGACTCTGTCGAGGAGGGAGGCCTTCAGCCACCGGGGCCTCACGGGGCCTCCCCGTGCGGCACCATCACAGAGCTCTCTGTCACTGCCCCTTGTGGGGGTGAGGGAAGGGGCGTGTTGGGGGGGGGGGCGTGTGTGTCGGGGGGGATGGTGGGCAAGGAGCACACACTTGGGCTTGGCGGGTGGGGGCGGGGGTGGGGGTGGGGGAAAGGGGCTGCCCTGGGATGGATGGGGATGGGCCTCTGGGCTGCTCTGTGGATGCCACCTGCGCTGTGTGGAATGGATGGGCCAGGGGAGCCGCCGGTACAGCGCGGGGAAATGTCTGCGAGTGGGTCCCTTGGCTCTGTCGAGGAGGGAGGCCTTCAGCCACCGGGGCCTCACGGGGCCTCCCCGTGCGGCACCATCACAGAGCTCTCCGTCACTGCCCCTGGTGGGGGTGAGGGAAGGGGCGTGTTTGGGGGGGTGGGGTGGGCGGGGTGTGTGCGCGCGCGCGTGCACGCACGCTGGCGGGCGTGGGTGTCCCGGGGCCTGGCCAGCCCTCCGCTAGAGATCAGCACGCGTGGATGCTGACGTGAGGACCAGCAGGGTGACAAGAGAGGCTGCCTGGTGGGTGACCGCGCTGGGCAGAGCCACAACCCGCTCGCCTTTCAGTTCTCCACCCAGGGGCCCCTCCTGCGAGCCACCCATAGGGGTCCCTGGTCCCTCCCTCAGACGTCGTCTCCACCGCGGCCCGAGATCATCTTTCTTCTCCAGTGGGTTCCTTGTCTCTTGCGTACCACCCTCTCCACCCCCCACCCCCACCCCCACCCCCACCCCCACCCGGCTTGCCCTTGGACAGACGGCGAGAAGCTGACCGAGAGACCGAGACAGAGACAGGAGATGAGCCGAGGCCGGTGGGCAAATGGTGCAGAGAGGGCTTGTCCGACGCAGGGTTGCCCCAGAACTTCACACACACGCACGCACACACGGACACACACGCACAGACACACGCCCGCGCACACACACACACGCACACCAGCCCCGGCCCAGCGGCCCGGCGACCCCTCTCTGTGAACGGCCTTGAGGCCACGTGCCGGGCCACGCGGATCCCCCAGTGCCCGAGGGCCCTGGCGGCCCACAGGGATCCAAGGGCAAGGCGGGTGGGAGGCTGGCAGGGTCCACGTGCCACGAGAAGCATGGCTTGCAGGCACGACCTCTGCCCAGAGCCTGTTTCCGCCTGGGCCGACTCCTCCGGCCGCCTCCCAGGCCCACCCTCGCAGCCCTTGGGCCTCCCGGCGGCTCTCTGCGGGCGGGACCTCAGCTGTGGGCTCCGAACCCCTGGCCCTCCCCGGACCCGCGTCCCTCCCTTCCTGTGTCCGGGAAACCCCAGCGAAGCCTTCGGTGCCCGCCAGGCAGGCGGTGGGCCTGCCTTGGTCCGCTCCGTCCTTCCTGACGCGGAGGCGGCTGGTGCTGGGCCTTGCTTGGGCCCTCAGCCTGAGAAGGTCTGTCTTGCCCCAGGAGACCACCCGGCTCGTGTCCGGCCGCCGCCGCCGCCGCCGCCGCCAGGTCCAAGGCGGCCTCGGGGGGCAGGGACAGAGCCGGCCGGGTCTTGCCTCTCCTGCGTTCGCGTGCTTGGGGCTCAGGCCTGTCACCCTCTGGCCGCCGAAGCCCAGCCGCCGGCCCTGCGGTGAAGCCTGGGGCCGAGGGCCATGGCCCCAGCTTCCGGGGCTCGGCTCCGCGGGCTGCCGTGGACACTGGTCGTCTGATCCCAGACGGAGGCAGGGAGGGCCAGCTGGTGGGGCCTGCCGCTCACACAGCCCACCCGCCCTGGACCCGGGGCCCTGGCCGCAGGGCCCCCCCGAGGCGAGGTCCTTCTCCGCGGGGGTGGGGTGCTGCTCTCCCTGCGTCCTGTCCTCCGTGGCCCCCCATGGCTCTGAGGACCCGAGAGGCCGGCGCCTGCCTGGGCCTGGGAGGCCCGGTGGGGGTGGAGGGAGCCGGCCCCTGCCTGCCTCTGCACCCTCCCTTCGGCTGCCCCTTGGCCTCCGAGCCCAGCCGAGCCCTGGGACTTCCTCCAAGGCCTTGGGTGGGCTTGCGCCCAGGAGCCCCTGCCAGCAGCCCAGGGAACGGCGGGAACCGGGCCCTCCCTGGCCTCAGCCGGCCCCCGGTAGCCTCATCCTGCTTGGAGCGCCTCGGCTTCCCCCGGGGCGCTCCTTCTCGCGAGCCTGGGGCGCTCCTCGGCGGGGGGCTGCTGTGATGGCATGGCCCGCGAGGGGGACCGTCCTGGGCGTCCAGCGGCGGACAGAGCAGCGTCCAGCAGGCTTCGGGCCCGGCCTGACCCTCCCTCTAGACCCCGGGTGGGCGGCAGGGGACCGGGTCCATTGGGCTGGCGGTGCGGCTCCTTGCTGTGCTCGGGGCCCCGGCTCTCCCGCCCCAGACAGCCACCGGGCCCGCCCCCCACCCCCCATGCCGGGAGGTTCCCCCCCCACTCCACCCCACCCCACCCCACCCCACCCCGCGCCGCCCCCCCCACCCCCCACCCCCGTGGTTGTGGTCGCCAGCCTCTGGCCAATGCCCCTGCAGACCAGCCCCCGTTTTCCTCCCTGGCACTACCGAGGGGGGCCCGGCCCAGGGCTCTCCAGGAGCCCGCCGTGGGCTGAGTACGGCCGAGGACTGGGCAGGCAGGGCAGCCGGTGGTCGCCGTCCCTCCAGGACACGAGTGCCCCTGCACAGGGGCGGAAGGGGAGGCCCGGGAGCCGGGGAGCCGCGGAGGCCAAGGGCCAGGCCGGCCAGGCCCCAGGGCAGGGCGGGGCGATCCCAGCGTGCGGCCCTGAGGCACTGTCCCCACACCGCTCCACACTGTCCCGAAGCCCCCGAGCGCCAGCCCAGACCCCCGGGACATCCCCCCACCCACCCACACACACACACACTCCCCCCCCGACCCCCGGGACACACCCCCGCGCCCTCACCCCCTCCACCCCTCCGCCCCCACCCCACCCCACCCCCCCGCCCCCCCGGACGCCGGGACACCCCCCCCCACTCCCCTCCCCTCCAGCAACGCGCGGCGCTCCCATCCCCCGGCAGCCCACCAGGTGGCGCTCGCTCCCACCCGGCCGCCGCGCCGACGCCCGTGACGTCAGCCGCCCGGCTCCATTTGAGCGCCTCTCGGCAGCCGAGAACTCGGACTTCCCGTGTGGCTCACAACATAACTACTCGGCGTTGCTTCTACAGTGGCTGTGGCTCGACCCCTAGCCTGGGAACCTCCATATGCCGCAGGTGCGGCCACTTGTTTTGCGCTCCCGCTCGCCTCCCCGGCCCGCCCCGGGCCCTTTCGCCTCGCCTTTTGCCCCGGCTCGCCCGCTGCCTTCGCCTGCCTCTCCCGAGCCCACCTCCCGCGCCCCGCACCCCCACTCACACACGCGCTCCCACGCGCCCCCCGCAACCCTCACCCACACTCTCGCACCTCGCAATGCTCTCTCTTGCCTCAAGCCACCGACCCACAGCGGCCGCCACCTGCCCTAAGCGCCGCCACCGCAGCGCCCCCCACCGCCGCCGCCGCCGCCGCCGCCGCCGCCGCCGCCGCGTCCCTCACGGGCCGGTCCGTGCCTCCTGCCCTCCCCGCCAGGCCCGCTCCCCCGCAGGGCCTGCTGCCCACCTGTGCTCTCCACCCACACCACACCCGCACATCCCTCGTGGCCCGACAGGTCCTTGAAGCTCACCCAAGACCCCCACTGGCCCCAGCAGCCCAGATCCACAAACAAGCAAACAAACAAGCAAACAAACAAACAAAGGCTGCCTCGGGATCACCTGAACCAGAGCTTGGAAAAACCCGCGGGGAGGATCGTTTGGGTTTCGTTGTTTGCAAAGGCTGGCGGGCTGGGGGCGGGGGGGCTGACGGTGGCACCCCATGCCCGAGACGGCCCCGTCAGGTCGCTGGCGCTGACTTGAAGCCTGGGAGGATAGCCTCTTTCTGCACAGGGAACTGACTCGGGTTTGGAGCCCGCAGCTGAGGGCGCTGGGCGTGCGTCCTCAATCCTCCTGCGGTCAGCAATGCAGTGGCTCCGTCTGCTTTGAGTCGGAGGTCGATTCTTACGATTAAAGTCGAGCTGATGTCCAATGTTTCTTCCAGGGGTCTTGGTCCGCCAAGGGACCCACTCGCAGACATTTCCCCGCGCTGTACCGGCGGCTCCCGTGGCCCATCCATTCCACACAGCGCAGGTGGCATCCACAGAGCAGCCCAGGGGCCCATCCCCATCCATCCCAGGGCAGCCCCTTTCCCCCACCTGCCAAGCCCAAGTGTGTGCTCCTTGCCCACCGTCGGTTTCTGGAGTCTGCGGGTGGGTGTTTAGATAGCGCCATCCGTTGCGGCGTTTAGAGTCCACCAACAGGTGATGTCCTAGGGCACTTGTCTTTGCCTTTCTGGCTTCCTTCGCTTAGTATGAGGGTCTCTCGTTCCAGCCCCGCGGCGGCAGATGGCACTCGTTCTGCCGCTTTTTCCTGGCTGTGTGCGATGCCATCGCATGGATGTCCCCGGGCCTTCGAAGTGCACTCACCTGTCAGTGGACCTTTAGGTGGCTTCCAGATCTTGGCTCTGGTGAGTAGTGCGGCGACAGACAGAGGGGTGCCCGGGTCTGCTTCCGGGAAAGTTTGGTCCCGGTGAAATGGAGCTGTTTGGAGGCCGGCTTCGGTCTTTGTGTGGGCCGGCCCGTGTAGGGCTGCTTGGCTGAGACTCTGTCGAGGAGGGAGGCCTTCAGCCACCGGGGCCTCACGGGGCCTCCCCGTGCGGCACCATCACAGAGCTCTCTGTCACTGCCCCTTGTGGGGGTGAGGGAAGGGGCGTGTTGGGGGGGGGGCGTGTGTGTCGGGGGGGATGGTGGGCAAGGAGCACACACTTGGGCTTGGCGGGTGGGGGCGGGGGTGGGGGTGGGGGAAAGGGGCTGCCCTGGGATGGATGGGGATGGGCCTCTGGGCTGCTCTGTGGATGCCACCTGCGCTGTGTGGAATGGATGGGCCAGGGGAGCCGCCGGTACAGCGCGGGGAAATGTCTGCGAGTGGGTCCCTTGGCTCTGTCGAGGAGGGAGGCCTTCAGCCACCGGGGCCTCACGGGGCCTCCCCGTGCGGCACCATCACAGAGCTCTCCGTCACTGCCCCTGGTGGGGGTGAGGGAAGGGGCGTGTTTGGGGGGGTGGGGTGGGCGGGGTGTGTGCGCGCGCGCGTGCACGCACGCTGGCGGGCGTGGGTGTCCCGGGGCCTGGCCAGCCCTCCGCTAGAGATCAGCACGCGTGGATGCTGACGTGAGGACCAGCAGGGTGACAAGAGAGGCTGCCTGGTGGGTGACCGCGCTGGGCAGAGCCACAACCCGCTCGCCTTTCAGTTCTCCACCCAGGGGCCCCTCCTGCGAGCCACCCATAGGGGTCCCTGGTCCCTCCCTCAGACGTCGTCTCCACCGCGGCCCGAGATCATCTTTCTTCTCCAGTGGGTTCCTTGTCTCTTGCGTACCACCCTCTCCACCCCCCACCCCCACCCCCACCCCCACCCCCACCCCCACCCGGCTTGCCCTTGGACAGACGGCGAGAAGCTGACCGAGAGACCGAGACAGAGACAGGAGATGAGCCGAGGCCGGTGGGCAAATGGTGCAGAGAGGGCTTGTCCGACGCAGGGTTGCCCCAGAACTTCACACACACGCACGCACACACGGACACACACGCACAGACACACGCCCGCGCACACACACACACGCACACCAGCCCCGGCCCAGCGGCCCGGCGACCCCTCTCTGTGAACGGCCTTGAGGCCACGTGCCGGGCCACGCGGATCCCCCAGTGCCCGAGGGCCCTGGCGGCCCACAGGGATCCAAGGGCAAGGCGGGTGGGAGGCTGGCAGGGTCCACGTGCCACGAGAAGCATGGCTTGCAGGCACGACCTCTGCCCAGAGCCTGTTTCCGCCTGGGCCGACTCCTCCGGCCGCCTCCCAGGCCCACCCTCGCAGCCCTTGGGCCTCCCGGCGGCTCTCTGCGGGCGGGACCTCAGCTGTGGGCTCCGAACCCCTGGCCCTCCCCGGACCCGCGTCCCTCCCTTCCTGTGTCCGGGAAACCCCAGCGAAGCCTTCGGTGCCCGCCAGGCAGGCGGTGGGCCTGCCTTGGTCCGCTCCGTCCTTCCTGACGCGGAGGCGGCTGGTGCTGGGCCTTGCTTGGGCCCTCAGCCTGAGAAGGTCTGTCTTGCCCCAGGAGACCACCCGGCTCGTGTCCGGCCGCCGCCGCCGCCGCCGCCGCCGCCGCCAGGTCCAAGGCGGCCTCGGGGGGCAGGGACAGAGCCGGCCGGGTCTTGCCTCTCCTGCGTTCGCGTGCTTGGGGCTCAGGCCTGTCACCCTCTGGCCGCCGAAGCCCAGCCGCCGGCCCTGCGGTGAAGCCTGGGGCCGAGGGCCATGGCCCCAGCTTCCGGGGCTCGGCTCCGCGGGCTGCCGTGGACACTGGTCGTCTGATCCCAGACGGAGGCAGGGAGGGCCAGCTGGTGGGGCCTGCCGCTCACACAGCCCACCCGCCCTGGACCCGGGGCCCTGGCCGCAGGGCCCCCCCCCGAGGCGAGGTCCTTCTCCGCGGGGGTGGGGTGCTGCTCTCCCTGCGTCCTGTCCTCCGTGGCCCCCCATGGCTCTGAGGACCCGAGAGGCCGGCGCCTGCCTGGGCCTGGGAGGCCCGGTGGGGGTGGAGGGAGCCGGCCCCTGCCTGCCTCTGCACCCTCCCTTCGGCTGCCCCTTGGCCTCCGAGCCCAGCCGAGCCCTGGGACTTCCTCCAAGGCCTTGGGTGGGCTTGCGCCCAGGAGCCCCTGCCAGCAGCCCAGGGAACGGCGGGAACCGGGCCCTCCCTGGCCTCAGCCGGCCCCCGGTAGCCTCATCCTGCTTGGAGCGCCTCGGCTTCCCCCGGGGCGCTCCTTCTCGCGAGCCTGGGGCGCTCCTCGGCGGGGGGCTGCTGTGATGGCATGGCCCGCGAGGGGGACCGTCCTGGGCGTCCAGCGGCGGACAGAGCAGCGTCCAGCAGGCTTCGGGCCCGGCCTGACCCTCCCTCTAGACCCCGGGTGGGCGGCAGGGGACCGGGTCCATTGGGCTGGCGGTGCGGCTCCTTGCTGTGCTCGGGGCCCCGGCTCTCCCGCCCCAGACAGCCACCGGGCCCGCCCCCCACCCCCCATGCCGGGAGGTTCCCCCCCCACTCCACCCCACCCCACCCCACCCCACCCCGCGCCGCCCCCCCCACCCCCCACCCCCGTGGTTGTGGTCGCCAGCCTCTGGCCAATGCCCCTGCAGACCAGCCCCCGTTTTCCTCCCTGGCACTACCGAGGGGGGCCCGGCCCAGGGCTCTCCAGGAGCCCGCCGTGGGCTGAGTACGGCCGAGGACTGGGCAGGCAGGGCAGCCGGTGGTCGCCGTCCCTCCAGGACACGAGTGCCCCTGCACAGGGGCGGAAGGGGAGGCCCGGGAGCCGGGGAGCCGCGGAGGCCAAGGGCCAGGCCGGCCAGGCCCCAGGGCAGGGCGGGGCGATCCCAGCGTGCGGCCCTGAGGCACTGTCCCCACACCGCTCCACACTGTCCCGAAGCCCCCGAGCGCCAGCCCAGACCCCCGGGACATCCCCCCACCCACCCACACACACACACACTCCCCCCCGACCCCCGGGACACACCCCCGCGCCCTCACCCCCTCCACCCCTCCGCCCCCACCCCACCCCACCCCCCCGCCCCCCCGGACGCCGGGACACCCCCCCCCACTCCCCTCCCCTCCAGCAACGCGCGGCGCTCCCATCCCCCGGCAGCCCACCAGGTGGCGCTCGCTCCCACCCGGCCGCCGCGCCGACGCCCGTGACGTCAGCCGCCCGGCTCCATTTGAGCGCCTCTCGGCAGCCGAGAACTCGGACTTCCCGTGTGGCTCACAACATAACTACTCGGCGTTGCTTCTACAGTGGCTGTGGCTCGACCCCTAGCCTGGGAACCTCCATATGCCGCAGGTGCGGCCACTTGTTTTGCGCTCCCGCTCGCCTCCCCGGCCCGCCCCGGGCCCTTTCGCCTCGCCTTTTGCCCCGGCTCGCCCGCTGCCTTCGCCTGCCTCTCCCGAGCCCACCTCCCGCGCCCCGCACCCCCACTCACACACGCGCTCCCACGCGCCCCCCGCAACCCTCACCCACACTCTCGCACCTCGCAATGCTCTCTCTTGCCTCAAGCCACCGACCCACAGCGGCCGCCACCTGCCCTAAGCGCCGCCACCGCAGCGCCCCCCACCGCCGCCGCCGCCGCCGCCGCCGCCGCCGCCGCGTCCCTCACGGGCCGGTCCGTGCCTCCTGCCCTCCCCGCCAGGCCCGCTCCCCCGCAGGGCCTGCTGCCCACCTGTGCTCTCCACCCACACCACACCCGCACATCCCTCGTGGCCCGACAGGTCCTTGAAGCTCACCCAAGACCCCCACTGGCCCCAGCAGCCCAGATCCACAAACAAGCAAACAAACAAGCAAACAAACAAACAAAGGCTGCCTCGGGATCACCTGAACCAGAGCTTGGAAAAACCCGCGGGGAGGATCGTTTGGGTTTCGTTGTTTGCAAAGGCTGGCGGGCTGGGGGCGGGGGGGCGGACGGTGGCACCCCATGCCCGAGACGGCCCCGTCAGGTCGCTGGCGCTGACTTGAAGCCTGGGAGGATAGCCTCTTTCTGCACAGGGAACTGACTCGGGTTTGGAGCCCGCAGCTGAGGGCGCTGGGCGTGCGTCCTCAATCCTCCTGCGGTCAGCAATGCAGTGGCTCCGTCTGCTTTGAGTCGGAGGTCGATTCTTACGATTAAAGTCGAGCTGATGTCCAATGTTTCTTCCAGGGGTCTTGGTCCGCCAAGGGACCCACTCGCAGACATTTCCCCGCGCTGTACCGGCGGCTCCCGTGGCCCATCCATTCCACACAGCGCAGGTGGCATCCACAGAGCAGCCCAGGGGCCCATCCCCATCCATCCCAGGGCAGCCCCTTTCCCCCACCTGCCAAGCCCAAGTGTGTGCTCCTTGCCCACCGTCGGTTTCTGGAGTCTGCGGGTGGGTGTTTAGATAGCGCCATCCGTTGCGGCGTTTAGAGTCCACCAACAGGTGATGTCCTAGGGCACTTGTCTTTGCCTTTCTGGCTTCCTTCGCTTAGTATGAGGGTCTCTCGTTCCAGCCCCGCGGCGGCAGATGGCACTCGTTCTGCCGCTTTTTCCTGGCTGTGTGCGATGCCATCGCATGGATGTCCCCGGGCCTTCGAAGTGCACTCACCTGTCAGTGGACCTTTAGGTGGCTTCCAGATCTTGGCTCTGGTGAGTAGTGCGGCGACAGACAGAGGGGTGCCCGGGTCTGCTTCCGGGAAAGTTTGGTCCCGGTGAAATGGAGCTGTTTGGAGGCCGGCTTCGGTCTTTGTGTGGGCCGGCCCGTGTAGGGCTGCTTGGCTGAGACTCTGTCGAGGAGGGAGGCCTTCAGCCACCGGGGCCTCACGGGGCCTCCCCGTGCGGCACCATCACAGAGCTCTCTGTCACTGCCCCTTGTGGGGGTGAGGGAAGGGGCGTGTTGGGGGGGGGGCGTGTGTGTCGGGGGGGATGGTGGGCAAGGAGCACACACTTGGGCTTGGCGGGTGGGGGCGGGGGTGGGGGTGGGGGAAAGGGGCTGCCCTGGGATGGATGGGGATGGGCCTCTGGGCTGCTCTGTGGATGCCACCTGCGCTGTGTGGAATGGATGGGCCAGGGGAGCCGCCGGTACAGCGCGGGGAAATGTCTGCGAGTGGGTCCCTTGGCTCTGTCGAGGAGGGAGGCCTTCAGCCACCGGGGCCTCACGGGGCCTCCCCGTGCGGCACCATCACAGAGCTCTCCGTCACTGCCCCTGGTGGGGGTGAGGGAAGGGGCGTGTTTGGGGGGGTGGGGTGGGCGGGGTGTGTGCGCGCGCGCGTGCACGCACGCTGGCGGGCGTGGGTGTCCCGGGGCCTGGCCAGCCCTCCGCTAGAGATCAGCACGCGTGGATGCTGACGTGAGGACCAGCAGGGTGACAAGAGAGGCTGCCTGGTGGGTGACCGCGCTGGGCAGAGCCACAACCCGCTCGCCTTTCAGTTCTCCACCCAGGGGCCCCTCCTGCGAGCCACCCATAGGGGTCCCTGGTCCCTCCCTCAGACGTCGTCTCCACCGCGGCCCGAGATCATCTTTCTTCTCCAGTGGGTTCCTTGTCTCTTGCGTACCACCCTCTCCACCCCCCACCCCCACCCCCACCCCCACCCCCACCCCCACCCGGCTTGCCCTTGGACAGACGGCGAGAAGCTGACCGAGAGACCGAGACAGAGACAGGAGATGAGCCGAGGCCGGTGGGCAAATGGTGCAGAGAGGGCTTGTCCGACGCAGGGTTGCCCCAGAACTTCACACACACGCACGCACACACGGACACACACGCACAGACACACGCCCGCGCACACACACACACGCACACCAGCCCCGGCCCAGCGGCCCGGCGACCCCTCTCTGTGAACGGCCTTGAGGCCACGTGCCGGGCCACGCGGATCCCCCAGTGCCCGAGGGCCCTGGCGGCCCACAGGGATCCAAGGGCAAGGCGGGTGGGAGGCTGGCAGGGTCCACGTGCCACGAGAAGCATGGCTTGCAGGCACGACCTCTGCCCAGAGCCTGTTTCCGCCTGGGCCGACTCCTCCGGCCGCCTCCCAGGCCCACCCTCGCAGCCCTTGGGCCTCCCGGCGGCTCTCTGCGGGCGGGACCTCAGCTGTGGGCTCCGAACCCCTGGCCCTCCCCGGACCCGCGTCCCTCCCTTCCTGTGTCCGGGAAACCCCAGCGAAGCCTTCGGTGCCCGCCAGGCAGGCGGTGGGCCTGCCTTGGTCCGCTCCGTCCTTCCTGACGCGGAGGCGGCTGGTGCTGGGCCTTGCTTGGGCCCTCAGCCTGAGAAGGTCTGTCTTGCCCCAGGAGACCACCCGGCTCGTGTCCGGCCGCCGCCGCCGCCGCCGCCGCCGCCGCCAGGTCCAAGGCGGCCTCGGGGGGCAGGGACAGAGCCGGCCGGGTCTTGCCTCTCCTGCGTTCGCGTGCTTGGGGCTCAGGCCTGTCACCCTCTGGCCGCCGAAGCCCAGCCGCCGGCCCTGCGGTGAAGCCTGGGGCCGAGGGCCATGGCCCCAGCTTCCGGGGCTCGGCTCCGCGGGCTGCCGTGGACACTGGTCGTCTGATCCCAGACGGAGGCAGGGAGGGCCAGCTGGTGGGGCCTGCCGCTCACACAGCCCACCCGCCCTGGACCCGGGGCCCTGGCCGCAGGGCCCCCCCCCGAGGCGAGGTCCTTCTCCGCGGGGGTGGGGTGCTGCTCTCCCTGCGTCCTGTCCTCCGTGGCCCCCCATGGCTCTGAGGACCCGAGAGGCCGGCGCCTGCCTGGGCCTGGGAGGCCCGGTGGGGGTGGAGGGAGCCGGCCCCTGCCTGCCTCTGCACCCTCCCTTCGGCTGCCCCTTGGCCTCCGAGCCCAGCCGAGCCCTGGGACTTCCTCCAAGGCCTTGGGTGGGCTTGCGCCCAGGAGCCCCTGCCAGCAGCCCAGGGAACGGCGGGAACCGGGCCCTCCCTGGCCTCAGCCGGCCCCCGGTAGCCTCATCCTGCTTGGAGCGCCTCGGCTTCCCCCGGGGCGCTCCTTCTCGCGAGCCTGGGGCGCTCCTCGGCGGGGGGCTGCTGTGATGGCATGGCCCGCGAGGGGGACCGTCCTGGGCGTCCAGCGGCGGACAGAGCAGCGTCCAGCAGGCTTCGGGCCCGGCCTGACCCTCCCTCTAGACCCCGGGTGGGCGGCAGGGGACCGGGTCCATTGGGCTGGCGGTGCGGCTCCTTGCTGTGCTCGGGGCCCCGGCTCTCCCGCCCCAGACAGCCACCGGGCCCGCCCCCCACCCCCCATGCCGGGAGGTTCCCCCCCCACTCCACCCCACCCCACCCCACCCCACCCCGCGCCGCCCCCCCCACCCCCCACCCCCGTGGTTGTGGTCGCCAGCCTCTGGCCAATGCCCCTGCAGACCAGCCCCCGTTTTCCTCCCTGGCACTACCGAGGGGGGCCCGGCCCAGGGCTCTCCAGGAGCCCGCCGTGGGCTGAGTACGGCCGAGGACTGGGCAGGCAGGGCAGCCGGTGGTCGCCGTCCCTCCAGGACACGAGTGCCCCTGCACAGGGGCGGAAGGGGAGGCCCGGGAGCCGGGGAGCCGCGGAGGCCAAGGGCCAGGCCGGCCAGGCCCCAGGGCAGGGCGGGGCGATCCCAGCGTGCGGCCCTGAGGCACTGTCCCCACACCGCTCCACACTGTCCCGAAGCCCCCGAGCGCCAGCCCAGACCCCCGGGACATCCCCCCACCCACCCACACACACACACACTCCCCCCCGACCCCCGGGACACACCCCCGCGCCCTCACCCCCTCCACCCCTCCGCCCCCACCCCACCCCACCCCCCCGCCCCCCCGGACGCCGGGACACCCCCCCCCACTCCCCTCCCCTCCAGCAACGCGCGGCGCTCCCATCCCCCGGCAGCCCACCAGGTGGCGCTCGCTCCCACCCGGCCGCCGCGCCGACGCCCGTGACGTCAGCCGCCCGGCTCCATTTGAGCGCCTCTCGGCAGCCGAGAACTCGGACTTCCCGTGTGGCTCACAACATAACTACTCGGCGTTGCTTCTACAGTGGCTGTGGCTCGACCCCTAGCCTGGGAACCTCCATATGCCGCAGGTGCGGCCACTTGTTTTGCGCTCCCGCTCGCCTCCCCGGCCCGCCCCGGGCCCTTTCGCCTCGCCTTTTGCCCCGGCTCGCCCGCTGCCTTCGCCTGCCTCTCCCGAGCCCACCTCCCGCGCCCCGCACCCCCGACCCCCCGCGCCCCGCACCCCCACTCACACACGCGCTCCCACGCGCCCCCCGCAACCCTCACCCACACTCTCGCACCTCGCAATGCTCTCTCTTGCCTCAAGCCACCGACCCACAGCGGCCGCCACCTGCCCTAAGCGCCGCCACCGCAGCGCCCCCCGCCGCCGCCGCCGCCGCCGCCGCGTCCCTCACGGGCCGGTCCGAGCCTCCTGCCCTCCCCGCCAGGCCCGCTCCCCCGCAGGGCCTGCTGCCCACCTGTGCTCTCCACCCACACCACACCCGCACATCCCTCGTGGCCCGACAGGTCCTTGAAGCCCACCCAAGACCCCCATTGGCCCCAGCAGCCCAGATCCACAAACAAGCAAACAAACAAGCAAACAAACAAACAAAGGCTGCCTCGGGATCACCTGAACCAGAGCTTGGAAAAACCCGCGGGGAGGATCGTTTGGGTTTCGTTGTTTGCAAAGGCTGGCGGGCTGGGGGCGGGGGGGCGGACGGTGGCACCCCATGCCCGAGACGGCCCCGTCAGGTCGCTGGCGCTGACTTGAAGCCTGGGAGGATAGCCTCTTTCTGCACAGGGAACTGACTCGGGTTTGGAGCCCGCAGCTGAGGGCGCTGGGCGTGCGTCCTCAATCCTCCTGCGGTCAGCAATGCAGTGGCTCCGTCTGCTTTGAGTCGGAGGTCGATTCTTACGATTAAAGTCGAGCTGATGTCCAATGTTTCTTCCAGGGGTCTTGGTCCGCCAAGGGACCCACTCGCAGACATTTCCCCGCGCTGTACCGGCGGCTCCCGTGGCCCATCCATTCCACACAGCGCAGGTGGCATCCACAGAGCAGCCCAGGGGCCCATCCCCATCCATCCCAGGGCAGCCCCTTTCCCCCACCTGCCAAGCCCAAGTGTGTGCTCCTTGCCCACCGTCGGTTTCTGGAGTCTGCGGGTGGGTGTTTAGATAGCGCCATCCGTTGCGGCGTTTAGAGTCCACCAACAGGTGATGTCCTAGGGCACTTGTCTTTGCCTTTCTGGCTTCCTTCGCTTAGTATGAGGGTCTCTCGTTCCAGCCCCGCGGCGGCAGATGGCACTCGTTCTGCCGCTTTTTCCTGGCTGTGTGCGATGCCATCGCATGGATGTCCCCGGGCCTTCGAAGTGCACTCACCTGTCAGTGGACCTTTAGGTGGCTTCCAGATCTTGGCTCTGGTGAGTAGTGCGGCGACAGACAGAGGGGTGCCCGGGTCTGCTTCCGGGAAAGTTTGGTCCCGGTGAAATGGAGCTGTTTGGAGGCCGGCTTCGGTCTTTGTGTGGGCCGGCCCGTGTAGGGCTGCTTGGCTGAGACTCTGTCGAGGAGGGAGGCCTTCAGCCACCGGGGCCTCACGGGGCCTCCCCGTGCGGCACCATCACAGAGCTCTCTGTCACTGCCCCTTGTGGGGGTGAGGGAAGGGGCGTGTTGGGGGGGGGGGCGTGTGTGTCGGGGGGGATGGTGGGCAAGGAGCACACACTTGGGCTTGGCGGGTGGGGGCGGGGGTGGGGGTGGGGGAAAGGGGCTGCCCTGGGATGGATGGGGATGGGCCTCTGGGCTGCTCTGTGGATGCCACCTGCGCTGTGTGGAATGGATGGGCCAGGGGAGCCGCCGGTACAGCGCGGGGAAATGTCTGCGAGTGGGTCCCTTGGCTCTGTCGAGGAGGGAGGCCTTCAGCCACCGGGGCCTCACGGGGCCTCCCCGTGCGGCACCATCACAGAGCTCTCCGTCACTGCCCCTGGTGGGGGTGAGGGAAGGGGCGTGTTTGGGGGGGTGGGGTGGGCGGGGTGTGTGCGCGCGCGCGTGCACGCACGCTGGCGGGCGTGGGTGTCCCGGGGCCTGGCCAGCCCTCCGCTAGAGATCAGCACGCGTGGATGCTGACGTGAGGACCAGCAGGGTGACAAGAGAGGCTGCCTGGTGGGTGACCGCGCTGGGCAGAGCCACAACCCGCTCGCCTTTCAGTTCTCCACCCAGGGGCCCCTCCTGCGAGCCACCCATAGGGGTCCCTGGTCCCTCCCTCAGACGTCGTCTCCACCGCGGCCCGAGATCATCTTTCTTCTCCAGTGGGTTCCTTGTCTCTTGCGTACCACCCTCTCCACCCCCCACCCCCACCCCCACCCCCACCCCCACCCGGCTTGCCCTTGGACAGACGGCGAGAAGCTGACCGAGAGACCGAGACAGAGACAGGAGATGAGCCGAGGCCGGTGGGCAAATGGTGCAGAGAGGGCTTGTCCGACGCAGGGTTGCCCCAGAACTTCACACACACGCACGCACACACGGACACACACGCACAGACACACGCCCGCGCACACACACACACGCACACCAGCCCCGGCCCAGCGGCCCGGCGACCCCTCTCTGTGAACGGCCTTGAGGCCACGTGCCGGGCCACGCGGATCCCCCAGTGCCCGAGGGCCCTGGCGGCCCACAGGGATCCAAGGGCAAGGCGGGTGGGAGGCTGGCAGGGTCCACGTGCCACGAGAAGCATGGCTTGCAGGCACGACCTCTGCCCAGAGCCTGTTTCCGCCTGGGCCGACTCCTCCGGCCGCCTCCCAGGCCCACCCTCGCAGCCCTTGGGCCTCCCGGCGGCTCTCTGCGGGCGGGACCTCAGCTGTGGGCTCCGAACCCCTGGCCCTCCCCGGACCCGCGTCCCTCCCTTCCTGTGTCCGGGAAACCCCAGCGAAGCCTTCGGTGCCCGCCAGGCAGGCGGTGGGCCTGCCTTGGTCCGCTCCGTCCTTCCTGACGCGGAGGCGGCTGGTGCTGGGCCTTGCTTGGGCCCTCAGCCTGAGAAGGTCTGTCTTGCCCCAGGAGACCACCCGGCTCGTGTCCGGCCGCCGCCGCCGCCGCCGCCGCCAGGTCCAAGGCGGCCTCGGGGGGCAGGGACAGAGCCGGCCGGGTCTTGCCTCTCCTGCGTTCGCGTGCTTGGGGCTCAGGCCTGTCACCCTCTGGCCGCCGAAGCCCAGCCGCCGGCCCTGCGGTGAAGCCTGGGGCCGAGGGCCATGGCCCCAGCTTCCGGGGCTCGGCTCCGCGGGCTGCCGTGGACACTGGTCGTCTGATCCCAGACGGAGGCAGGGAGGGCCAGCTGGTGGGGCCTGCCGCTCACACAGCCCACCCGCCCTGGACCCGGGGCCCTGGCCGCAGGGCCCCCCCGAGGCGAGGTCCTTCTCCGCGGGGGTGGGGTGCTGCTCTCCCTGCGTCCTGTCCTCCGTGGCCCCCCATGGCTCTGAGGACCCGAGAGGCCGGCGCCTGCCTGGGCCTGGGAGGCCCGGTGGGGGTGGAGGGAGCCGGCCCCTGCCTGCCTCTGCACCCTCCCTTCGGCTGCCCCTTGGCCTCCGAGCCCAGCCGAGCCCTGGGACTTCCTCCAAGGCCTTGGGTGGGCTTGCGCCCAGGAGCCCCTGCCAGCAGCCCAGGGAACGGCGGGAACCGGGCCCTCCCTGGCCTCAGCCGGCCCCCGGTAGCCTCATCCTGCTTGGAGCGCCTCGGCTTCCCCCGGGGCGCTCCTTCTCGCGAGCCTGGGGCGCTCCTCGGCGGGGGGCTGCTGTGATGGCATGGCCCGCGAGGGGGACCGTCCTGGGCGTCCAGCGGCGGACAGAGCAGCGTCCAGCAGGCTTCGGGCCCGGCCTGACCCTCCCTCTAGACCCCGGGTGGGCGGCAGGGGACCGGGTCCATTGGGCTGGCGGTGCGGCTCCTTGCTGTGCTCGGGGCCCCGGCTCTCCCGCCCCAGACAGCCACCGGGCCCGCCCCCCACCCCCCATGCCGGGAGGTTCCCCCCCCACTCCACCCCACCCCACCCCACCCCACCCCGCGCCGCCCCCCCCACCCCCCACCCCCGTGGTTGTGGTCGCCAGCCTCTGGCCAATGCCCCTGCAGACCAGCCCCCGTTTTCCTCCCTGGCACTACCGAGGGGGGCCCGGCCCAGGGCTCTCCAGGAGCCCGCCGTGGGCTGAGTACGGCCGAGGACTGGGCAGGCAGGGCAGCCGGTGGTCGCCGTCCCTCCAGGACACGAGTGCCCCTGCACAGGGGCGGAAGGGGAGGCCCGGGAGCCGGGGAGCCGCGGAGGCCAAGGGCCAGGCCGGCCAGGCCCCAGGGCAGGGCGGGGCGATCCCAGCGTGCGGCCCTGAGGCACTGTCCCCACACCGCTCCACACTGTCCCGAAGCCCCCGAGCGCCAGCCCAGACCCCCGGGACATCCCCCCACCCACCCACACACACACACACTCCCCCCCCGACCCCCGGGACACACCCCCGCGCCCTCACCCCCTCCACCCCTCCGCCCCCACCCCACCCCACCCCCCCGCCCCCCCGGACGCCGGGACACCCCCCCCCACTCCCCTCCCCTCCAGCAACGCGCGGCGCTCCCATCCCCCGGCAGCCCACCAGGTGGCGCTCGCTCCCACCCGGCCGCCGCGCCGACGCCCGTGACGTCAGCCGCCCGGCTCCATTTGAGCGCCTCTCGGCAGCCGAGAACTCGGACTTCCCGTGTGGCTCACAACATAACTACTCGGCGTTGCTTCTACAGTGGCTGTGGCTCGACCCCTAGCCTGGGAACCTCCATATGCCGCAGGTGCGGCCACTTGTTTTGCGCTCCCGCTCGCCTCCCCGGCCCGCCCCGGGCCCTTTCGCCTCGCCTTTTGCCCCGGCTCGCCCGCTGCCTTCGCCTGCCTCTCCCGAGCCCACCTCCCGCGCCCCGCACCCCCACTCACACACGCGCTCCCACGCGCCCCCCGCAACCCTCACCCACACTCTCGCACCTCGCAATGCTCTCTCTTGCCTCAAGCCACCGACCCACAGCGGCCGCCACCTGCCCTAAGCGCCGCCACCGCAGCGCCCCCCACCGCCGCCGCCGCCGCCGCCGCCGCCGCCGCCGCCGCGTCCCTCACGGGCCGGTCCGTGCCTCCTGCCCTCCCCGCCAGGCCCGCTCCCCCGCAGGGCCTGCTGCCCACCTGTGCTCTCCACCCACACCACACCCGCACATCCCTCGTGGCCCGACAGGTCCTTGAAGCTCACCCAAGACCCCCACTGGCCCCAGCAGCCCAGATCCACAAACAAGCAAACAAACAAGCAAACAAACAAACAAAGGCTGCCTCGGGATCACCTGAACCAGAGCTTGGAAAAACCCGCGGGGAGGATCGTTTGGGTTTCGTTGTTTGCAAAGGCTGGCGGGCTGGGGGCGGGGGGGCGGACGGTGGCACCCCATGCCCGAGACGGCCCCGTCAGGTCGCTGGCGCTGACTTGAAGCCTGGGAGGATAGCCTCTTTCTGCACAGGGAACTGACTCGGGTTTGGAGCCCGCAGCTGAGGGCGCTGGGCGTGCGTCCTCAATCCTCCTGCGGTCAGCAATGCAGTGGCTCCGTCTGCTTTGAGTCGGAGGTCGATTCTTACGATTAAAGTCGAGCTGATGTCCAATGTTTCTTCCAGGGGTCTTGGTCCGCCAAGGGACCCACTCGCAGACATTTCCCCGCGCTGTACCGGCGGCTCCCGTGGCCCATCCATTCCACACAGCGCAGGTGGCATCCACAGAGCAGCCCAGGGGCCCATCCCCATCCATCCCAGGGCAGCCCCTTTCCCCCACCTGCCAAGCCCAAGTGTGTGCTCCTTGCCCACCGTCGGTTTCTGGAGTCTGCGGGTGGGTGTTTAGATAGCGCCATCCGTTGCGGCGTTTAGAGTCCACCAACAGGTGATGTCCTAGGGCACTTGTCTTTGCCTTTCTGGCTTCCTTCGCTTAGTATGAGGGTCTCTCGTTCCAGCCCCGCGGCGGCAGATGGCACTCGTTCTGCCGCTTTTTCCTGGCTGTGTGCGATGCCATCGCATGGATGTCCCCGGGCCTTCGAAGTGCACTCACCTGTCAGTGGACCTTTAGGTGGCTTCCAGATCTTGGCTCTGGTGAGTAGTGCGGCGACAGACAGAGGGGTGCCCGGGTCTGCTTCCGGGAAAGTTTGGTCCCGGTGAAATGGAGCTGTTTGGAGGCCGGCTTCGGTCTTTGTGTGGGCCGGCCCGTGTAGGGCTGCTTGGCTGAGACTCTGTCGAGGAGGGAGGCCTTCAGCCACCGGGGCCTCACGGGGCCTCCCCGTGCGGCACCATCACAGAGCTCTCTGTCACTGCCCCTTGTGGGGGTGAGGGAAGGGGCGTGTTGGGGGGGGGGCGTGTGTGTCGGGGGGGATGGTGGGCAAGGAGCACACACTTGGGCTTGGCGGGTGGGGGCGGGGGTGGGGGTGGGGGAAAGGGGCTGCCCTGGGATGGATGGGGATGGGCCTCTGGGCTGCTCTGTGGATGCCACCTGCGCTGTGTGGAATGGATGGGCCAGGGGAGCCGCCGGTACAGCGCGGGGAAATGTCTGCGAGTGGGTCCCTTGGCTCTGTCGAGGAGGGAGGCCTTCAGCCACCGGGGCCTCACGGGGCCTCCCCGTGCGGCACCATCACAGAGCTCTCCGTCACTGCCCCTGGTGGGGGTGAGGGAAGGGGCGTGTTTGGGGGGGTGGGGTGGGCGGGGTGTGTGCGCGCGCGCGTGCACGCACGCTGGCGGGCGTGGGTGTCCCGGGGCCTGGCCAGCCCTCCGCTAGAGATCAGCACGCGTGGATGCTGACGTGAGGACCAGCAGGGTGACAAGAGAGGCTGCCTGGTGGGTGACCGCGCTGGGCAGAGCCACAACCCGCTCGCCTTTCAGTTCTCCACCCAGGGGCCCCTCCTGCGAGCCACCCATAGGGGTCCCTGGTCCCTCCCTCAGACGTCGTCTCCACCGCGGCCCGAGATCATCTTTCTTCTCCAGTGGGTTCCTTGTCTCTTGCGTACCACCCTCTCCACCCCCCACCCCCACCCCCACCCCCACCCCCACCCCCACCCGGCTTGCCCTTGGACAGACGGCGAGAAGCTGACCGAGAGACCGAGACAGAGACAGGAGATGAGCCGAGGCCGGTGGGCAAATGGTGCAGAGAGGGCTTGTCCGACGCAGGGTTGCCCCAGAACTTCACACACACGCACGCACACACGGACACACACGCACAGACACACGCCCGCGCACACACACACACGCACACCAGCCCCGGCCCAGCGGCCCGGCGACCCCTCTCTGTGAACGGCCTTGAGGCCACGTGCCGGGCCACGCGGATCCCCCAGTGCCCGAGGGCCCTGGCGGCCCACAGGGATCCAAGGGCAAGGCGGGTGGGAGGCTGGCAGGGTCCACGTGCCACGAGAAGCATGGCTTGCAGGCACGACCTCTGCCCAGAGCCTGTTTCCGCCTGGGCCGACTCCTCCGGCCGCCTCCCAGGCCCACCCTCGCAGCCCTTGGGCCTCCCGGCGGCTCTCTGCGGGCGGGACCTCAGCTGTGGGCTCCGAACCCCTGGCCCTCCCCGGACCCGCGTCCCTCCCTTCCTGTGTCCGGGAAACCCCAGCGAAGCCTTCGGTGCCCGCCAGGCAGGCGGTGGGCCTGCCTTGGTCCGCTCCGTCCTTCCTGACGCGGAGGCGGCTGGTGCTGGGCCTTGCTTGGGCCCTCAGCCTGAGAAGGTCTGTCTTGCCCCAGGAGACCACCCGGCTCGTGTCCGGCCGCCGCCGCCGCCGCCGCCGCCGCCGCCAGGTCCAAGGCGGCCTCGGGGGGCAGGGACAGAGCCGGCCGGGTCTTGCCTCTCCTGCGTTCGCGTGCTTGGGGCTCAGGCCTGTCACCCTCTGGCCGCCGAAGCCCAGCCGCCGGCCCTGCGGTGAAGCCTGGGGCCGAGGGCCATGGCCCCAGCTTCCGGGGCTCGGCTCCGCGGGCTGCCGTGGACACTGGTCGTCTGATCCCAGACGGAGGCAGGGAGGGCCAGCTGGTGGGGCCTGCCGCTCACACAGCCCACCCGCCCTGGACCCGGGGCCCTGGCCGCAGGGCCCCCCCCCGAGGCGAGGTCCTTCTCCGCGGGGGTGGGGTGCTGCTCTCCCTGCGTCCTGTCCTCCGTGGCCCCCCATGGCTCTGAGGACCCGAGAGGCCGGCGCCTGCCTGGGCCTGGGAGGCCCGGTGGGGGTGGAGGGAGCCGGCCCCTGCCTGCCTCTGCACCCTCCCTTCGGCTGCCCCTTGGCCTCCGAGCCCAGCCGAGCCCTGGGACTTCCTCCAAGGCCTTGGGTGGGCTTGCGCCCAGGAGCCCCTGCCAGCAGCCCAGGGAACGGCGGGAACCGGGCCCTCCCTGGCCTCAGCCGGCCCCCGGTAGCCTCATCCTGCTTGGAGCGCCTCGGCTTCCCCCGGGGCGCTCCTTCTCGCGAGCCTGGGGCGCTCCTCGGCGGGGGGCTGCTGTGATGGCATGGCCCGCGAGGGGGACCGTCCTGGGCGTCCAGCGGCGGACAGAGCAGCGTCCAGCAGGCTTCGGGCCCGGCCTGACCCTCCCTCTAGACCCCGGGTGGGCGGCAGGGGACCGGGTCCATTGGGCTGGCGGTGCGGCTCCTTGCTGTGCTCGGGGCCCCGGCTCTCCCGCCCCAGACAGCCACCGGGCCCGCCCCCCACCCCCCATGCCGGGAGGTTCCCCCCCCACTCCACCCCACCCCACCCCACCCCACCCCGCGCCGCCCCCCCCACCCCCCACCCCCGTGGTTGTGGTCGCCAGCCTCTGGCCAATGCCCCTGCAGACCAGCCCCCGTTTTCCTCCCTGGCACTACCGAGGGGGGCCCGGCCCAGGGCTCTCCAGGAGCCCGCCGTGGGCTGAGTACGGCCGAGGACTGGGCAGGCAGGGCAGCCGGTGGTCGCCGTCCCTCCAGGACACGAGTGCCCCTGCACAGGGGCGGAAGGGGAGGCCCGGGAGCCGGGGAGCCGCGGAGGCCAAGGGCCAGGCCGGCCAGGCCCCAGGGCAGGGCGGGGCGATCCCAGCGTGCGGCCCTGAGGCACTGTCCCCACACCGCTCCACACTGTCCCGAAGCCCCCGAGCGCCAGCCCAGACCCCCGGGACATCCCCCCACCCACCCACACACACACACACTCCCCCCCGACCCCCGGGACACACCCCCGCGCCCTCACCCCCTCCACCCCTCCGCCCCCACCCCACCCCACCCCCCCGCCCCCCCGGACGCCGGGACACCCCCCCCCACTCCCCTCCCCTCCAGCAACGCGCGGCGCTCCCATCCCCCGGCAGCCCACCAGGTGGCGCTCGCTCCCACCCGGCCGCCGCGCCGACGCCCGTGACGTCAGCCGCCCGGCTCCATTTGAGCGCCTCTCGGCAGCCGAGAACTCGGACTTCCCGTGTGGCTCACAACATAACTACTCGGCGTTGCTTCTACAGTGGCTGTGGCTCGACCCCTAGCCTGGGAACCTCCATATGCCGCAGGTGCGGCCACTTGTTTTGCGCTCCCGCTCGCCTCCCCGGCCCGCCCCGGGCCCTTTCGCCTCGCCTTTTGCCCCGGCTCGCCCGCTGCCTTCGCCTGCCTCTCCCGAGCCCACCTCCCGCGCCCCGCACCCCCGACCCCCCGCGCCCCGCACCCCCACTCACACACGCGCTCCCACGCGCCCCCCGCAACCCTCACCCACACTCTCGCACCTCGCAATGCTCTCTCTTGCCTCAAGCCACCGACCCACAGCGGCCGCCACCTGCCCTAAGCGCCGCCACCGCAGCGCCCCCCGCCGCCGCCGCCGCCGCCGCCGCGTCCCTCACGGGCCGGTCCGAGCCTCCTGCCCTCCCCGCCAGGCCCGCTCCCCCGCAGGGCCTGCTGCCCACCTGTGCTCTCCACCCACACCACACCCGCACATCCCTCGTGGCCCGACAGGTCCTTGAAGCCCACCCAAGACCCCCATTGGCCCCAGCAGCCCAGATCCACAAACAAGCAAACAAACAAGCAAACAAACAAACAAAGGCTGCCTCGGGATCACCTGAACCAGAGCTTGGAAAAACCCGCGGGGAGGATCGTTTGGGTTTCGTTGTTTGCAAAGGCTGGCGGGCTGGGGGCGGGGGGGCGGACGGTGGCACCCCATGCCCGAGACGGCCCCGTCAGGTCGCTGGCGCTGACTTGAAGCCTGGGAGGATAGCCTCTTTCTGCACAGGGAACTGACTCGGGTTTGGAGCCCGCAGCTGAGGGCGCTGGGCGTGCGTCCTCAATCCTCCTGCGGTCAGCAATGCAGTGGCTCCGTCTGCTTTGAGTCGGAGGTCGATTCTTACGATTAAAGTCGAGCTGATGTCCAATGTTTCTTCCAGGGGTCTTGGTCCGCCAAGGGACCCACTCGCAGACATTTCCCCGCGCTGTACCGGCGGCTCCCGTGGCCCATCCATTCCACACAGCGCAGGTGGCATCCACAGAGCAGCCCAGGGGCCCATCCCCATCCATCCCAGGGCAGCCCCTTTCCCCCACCTGCCAAGCCCAAGTGTGTGCTCCTTGCCCACCGTCGGTTTCTGGAGTCTGCGGGTGGGTGTTTAGATAGCGCCATCCGTTGCGGCGTTTAGAGTCCACCAACAGGTGATGTCCTAGGGCACTTGTCTTTGCCTTTCTGGCTTCCTTCGCTTAGTATGAGGGTCTCTCGTTCCAGCCCCGCGGCGGCAGATGGCACTCGTTCTGCCGCTTTTTCCTGGCTGTGTGCGATGCCATCGCATGGATGTCCCCGGGCCTTCGAAGTGCACTCACCTGTCAGTGGACCTTTAGGTGGCTTCCAGATCTTGGCTCTGGTGAGTAGTGCGGCGACAGACAGAGGGGTGCCCGGGTCTGCTTCCGGGAAAGTTTGGTCCCGGTGAAATGGAGCTGTTTGGAGGCCGGCTTCGGTCTTTGTGTGGGCCGGCCCGTGTAGGGCTGCTTGGCTGAGACTCTGTCGAGGAGGGAGGCCTTCAGCCACCGGGGCCTCACGGGGCCTCCCCGTGCGGCACCATCACAGAGCTCTCTGTCACTGCCCCTTGTGGGGGTGAGGGAAGGGGCGTGTTGGGGGGGGGGGCGTGTGTGTCGGGGGGGATGGTGGGCAAGGAGCACACACTTGGGCTTGGCGGGTGGGGGCGGGGGTGGGGGTGGGGGAAAGGGGCTGCCCTGGGATGGATGGGGATGGGCCTCTGGGCTGCTCTGTGGATGCCACCTGCGCTGTGTGGAATGGATGGGCCAGGGGAGCCGCCGGTACAGCGCGGGGAAATGTCTGCGAGTGGGTCCCTTGGCTCTGTCGAGGAGGGAGGCCTTCAGCCACCGGGGCCTCACGGGGCCTCCCCGTGCGGCACCATCACAGAGCTCTCCGTCACTGCCCCTGGTGGGGGTGAGGGAAGGGGCGTGTTTGGGGGGGTGGGGTGGGCGGGGTGTGTGCGCGCGCGCGTGCACGCACGCTGGCGGGCGTGGGTGTCCCGGGGCCTGGCCAGCCCTCCGCTAGAGATCAGCACGCGTGGATGCTGACGTGAGGACCAGCAGGGTGACAAGAGAGGCTGCCTGGTGGGTGACCGCGCTGGGCAGAGCCACAACCCGCTCGCCTTTCAGTTCTCCACCCAGGGGCCCCTCCTGCGAGCCACCCATAGGGGTCCCTGGTCCCTCCCTCAGACGTCGTCTCCACCGCGGCCCGAGATCATCTTTCTTCTCCAGTGGGTTCCTTGTCTCTTGCGTACCACCCTCTCCACCCCCCACCCCCACCCCCACCCCCACCCCCACCCGGCTTGCCCTTGGACAGACGGCGAGAAGCTGACCGAGAGACCGAGACAGAGACAGGAGATGAGCCGAGGCCGGTGGGCAAATGGTGCAGAGAGGGCTTGTCCGACGCAGGGTTGCCCCAGAACTTCACACACACGCACGCACACACGGACACACACGCACAGACACACGCCCGCGCACACACACACACGCACACCAGCCCCGGCCCAGCGGCCCGGCGACCCCTCTCTGTGAACGGCCTTGAGGCCACGTGCCGGGCCACGCGGATCCCCCAGTGCCCGAGGGCCCTGGCGGCCCACAGGGATCCAAGGGCAAGGCGGGTGGGAGGCTGGCAGGGTCCACGTGCCACGAGAAGCATGGCTTGCAGGCACGACCTCTGCCCAGAGCCTGTTTCCGCCTGGGCCGACTCCTCCGGCCGCCTCCCAGGCCCACCCTCGCAGCCCTTGGGCCTCCCGGCGGCTCTCTGCGGGCGGGACCTCAGCTGTGGGCTCCGAACCCCTGGCCCTCCCCGGACCCGCGTCCCTCCCTTCCTGTGTCCGGGAAACCCCAGCGAAGCCTTCGGTGCCCGCCAGGCAGGCGGTGGGCCTGCCTTGGTCCGCTCCGTCCTTCCTGACGCGGAGGCGGCTGGTGCTGGGCCTTGCTTGGGCCCTCAGCCTGAGAAGGTCTGTCTTGCCCCAGGAGACCACCCGGCTCGTGTCCGGCCGCCGCCGCCGCCGCCGCCGCCAGGTCCAAGGCGGCCTCGGGGGGCAGGGACAGAGCCGGCCGGGTCTTGCCTCTCCTGCGTTCGCGTGCTTGGGGCTCAGGCCTGTCACCCTCTGGCCGCCGAAGCCCAGCCGCCGGCCCTGCGGTGAAGCCTGGGGCCGAGGGCCATGGCCCCAGCTTCCGGGGCTCGGCTCCGCGGGCTGCCGTGGACACTGGTCGTCTGATCCCAGACGGAGGCAGGGAGGGCCAGCTGGTGGGGCCTGCCGCTCACACAGCCCACCCGCCCTGGACCCGGGGCCCTGGCCGCAGGGCCCCCCCGAGGCGAGGTCCTTCTCCGCGGGGGTGGGGTGCTGCTCTCCCTGCGTCCTGTCCTCCGTGGCCCCCCATGGCTCTGAGGACCCGAGAGGCCGGCGCCTGCCTGGGCCTGGGAGGCCCGGTGGGGGTGGAGGGAGCCGGCCCCTGCCTGCCTCTGCACCCTCCCTTCGGCTGCCCCTTGGCCTCCGAGCCCAGCCGAGCCCTGGGACTTCCTCCAAGGCCTTGGGTGGGCTTGCGCCCAGGAGCCCCTGCCAGCAGCCCAGGGAACGGCGGGAACCGGGCCCTCCCTGGCCTCAGCCGGCCCCCGGTAGCCTCATCCTGCTTGGAGCGCCTCGGCTTCCCCCGGGGCGCTCCTTCTCGCGAGCCTGGGGCGCTCCTCGGCGGGGGGCTGCTGTGATGGCATGGCCCGCGAGGGGGACCGTCCTGGGCGTCCAGCGGCGGACAGAGCAGCGTCCAGCAGGCTTCGGGCCCGGCCTGACCCTCCCTCTAGACCCCGGGTGGGCGGCAGGGGACCGGGTCCATTGGGCTGGCGGTGCGGCTCCTTGCTGTGCTCGGGGCCCCGGCTCTCCCGCCCCAGACAGCCACCGGGCCCGCCCCCCACCCCCCATGCCGGGAGGTTCCCCCCCCACTCCACCCCACCCCACCCCACCCCACCCCGCGCCGCCCCCCCCACCCCCCACCCCCGTGGTTGTGGTCGCCAGCCTCTGGCCAATGCCCCTGCAGACCAGCCCCCGTTTTCCTCCCTGGCACTACCGAGGGGGGCCCGGCCCAGGGCTCTCCAGGAGCCCGCCGTGGGCTGAGTACGGCCGAGGACTGGGCAGGCAGGGCAGCCGGTGGTCGCCGTCCCTCCAGGACACGAGTGCCCCTGCACAGGGGCGGAAGGGGAGGCCCGGGAGCCGGGGAGCCGCGGAGGCCAAGGGCCAGGCCGGCCAGGCCCCAGGGCAGGGCGGGGCGATCCCAGCGTGCGGCCCTGAGGCACTGTCCCCACACCGCTCCACACTGTCCCGAAGCCCCCGAGCGCCAGCCCAGACCCCCGGGACATCCCCCCACCCACCCACACACACACACACTCCCCCCCCGACCCCCGGGACACACCCCCGCGCCCTCACCCCCTCCACCCCTCCGCCCCCACCCCACCCCACCCCCCCGCCCCCCCGGACGCCGGGACACCCCCCCCCACTCCCCTCCCCTCCAGCAACGCGCGGCGCTCCCATCCCCCGGCAGCCCACCAGGTGGCGCTCGCTCCCACCCGGCCGCCGCGCCGACGCCCGTGACGTCAGCCGCCCGGCTCCATTTGAGCGCCTCTCGGCAGCCGAGAACTCGGACTTCCCGTGTGGCTCACAACATAACTACTCGGCGTTGCTTCTACAGTGGCTGTGGCTCGACCCCTAGCCTGGGAACCTCCATATGCCGCAGGTGCGGCCACTTGTTTTGCGCTCCCGCTCGCCTCCCCGGCCCGCCCCGGGCCCTTTCGCCTCGCCTTTTGCCCCGGCTCGCCCGCTGCCTTCGCCTGCCTCTCCCGAGCCCACCTCCCGCGCCCCGCACCCCCACTCACACACGCGCTCCCACGCGCCCCCCGCAACCCTCACCCACACTCTCGCACCTCGCAATGCTCTCTCTTGCCTCAAGCCACCGACCCACAGCGGCCGCCACCTGCCCTAAGCGCCGCCACCGCAGCGCCCCCCACCGCCGCCGCCGCCGCCGCCGCCGCCGCCGCCGCCGCGTCCCTCACGGGCCGGTCCGTGCCTCCTGCCCTCCCCGCCAGGCCCGCTCCCCCGCAGGGCCTGCTGCCCACCTGTGCTCTCCACCCACACCACACCCGCACATCCCTCGTGGCCCGACAGGTCCTTGAAGCTCACCCAAGACCCCCACTGGCCCCAGCAGCCCAGATCCACAAACAAGCAAACAAACAAGCAAACAAACAAACAAAGGCTGCCTCGGGATCACCTGAACCAGAGCTTGGAAAAACCCGCGGGGAGGATCGTTTGGGTTTCGTTGTTTGCAAAGGCTGGCGGGCTGGGGGCGGGGGGGCGGACGGTGGCACCCCATGCCCGAGACGGCCCCGTCAGGTCGCTGGCGCTGACTTGAAGCCTGGGAGGATAGCCTCTTTCTGCACAGGGAACTGACTCGGGTTTGGAGCCCGCAGCTGAGGGCGCTGGGCGTGCGTCCTCAATCCTCCTGCGGTCAGCAATGCAGTGGCTCCGTCTGCTTTGAGTCGGAGGTCGATTCTTACGATTAAAGTCGAGCTGATGTCCAATGTTTCTTCCAGGGGTCTTGGTCCGCCAAGGGACCCACTCGCAGACATTTCCCCGCGCTGTACCGGCGGCTCCCGTGGCCCATCCATTCCACACAGCGCAGGTGGCATCCACAGAGCAGCCCAGGGGCCCATCCCCATCCATCCCAGGGCAGCCCCTTTCCCCCACCTGCCAAGCCCAAGTGTGTGCTCCTTGCCCACCGTCGGTTTCTGGAGTCTGCGGGTGGGTGTTTAGATAGCGCCATCCGTTGCGGCGTTTAGAGTCCACCAACAGGTGATGTCCTAGGGCACTTGTCTTTGCCTTTCTGGCTTCCTTCGCTTAGTATGAGGGTCTCTCGTTCCAGCCCCGCGGCGGCAGATGGCACTCGTTCTGCCGCTTTTTCCTGGCTGTGTGCGATGCCATCGCATGGATGTCCCCGGGCCTTCGAAGTGCACTCACCTGTCAGTGGACCTTTAGGTGGCTTCCAGATCTTGGCTCTGGTGAGTAGTGCGGCGACAGACAGAGGGGTGCCCGGGTCTGCTTCCGGGAAAGTTTGGTCCCGGTGAAATGGAGCTGTTTGGAGGCCGGCTTCGGTCTTTGTGTGGGCCGGCCCGTGTAGGGCTGCTTGGCTGAGACTCTGTCGAGGAGGGAGGCCTTCAGCCACCGGGGCCTCACGGGGCCTCCCCGTGCGGCACCATCACAGAGCTCTCTGTCACTGCCCCTTGTGGGGGTGAGGGAAGGGGCGTGTTGGGGGGGGGGCGTGTGTGTCGGGGGGGATGGTGGGCAAGGAGCACACACTTGGGCTTGGCGGGTGGGGGCGGGGGTGGGGGTGGGGGAAAGGGGCTGCCCTGGGATGGATGGGGATGGGCCTCTGGGCTGCTCTGTGGATGCCACCTGCGCTGTGTGGAATGGATGGGCCAGGGGAGCCGCCGGTACAGCGCGGGGAAATGTCTGCGAGTGGGTCCCTTGGCTCTGTCGAGGAGGGAGGCCTTCAGCCACCGGGGCCTCACGGGGCCTCCCCGTGCGGCACCATCACAGAGCTCTCCGTCACTGCCCCTGGTGGGGGTGAGGGAAGGGGCGTGTTTGGGGGGGTGGGGTGGGCGGGGTGTGTGCGCGCGCGCGTGCACGCACGCTGGCGGGCGTGGGTGTCCCGGGGCCTGGCCAGCCCTCCGCTAGAGATCAGCACGCGTGGATGCTGACGTGAGGACCAGCAGGGTGACAAGAGAGGCTGCCTGGTGGGTGACCGCGCTGGGCAGAGCCACAACCCGCTCGCCTTTCAGTTCTCCACCCAGGGGCCCCTCCTGCGAGCCACCCATAGGGGTCCCTGGTCCCTCCCTCAGACGTCGTCTCCACCGCGGCCCGAGATCATCTTTCTTCTCCAGTGGGTTCCTTGTCTCTTGCGTACCACCCTCTCCACCCCCCACCCCCACCCCCACCCCCACCCCCACCCCCACCCGGCTTGCCCTTGGACAGACGGCGAGAAGCTGACCGAGAGACCGAGACAGAGACAGGAGATGAGCCGAGGCCGGTGGGCAAATGGTGCAGAGAGGGCTTGTCCGACGCAGGGTTGCCCCAGAACTTCACACACACGCACGCACACACGGACACACACGCACAGACACACGCCCGCGCACACACACACACGCACACCAGCCCCGGCCCAGCGGCCCGGCGACCCCTCTCTGTGAACGGCCTTGAGGCCACGTGCCGGGCCACGCGGATCCCCCAGTGCCCGAGGGCCCTGGCGGCCCACAGGGATCCAAGGGCAAGGCGGGTGGGAGGCTGGCAGGGTCCACGTGCCACGAGAAGCATGGCTTGCAGGCACGACCTCTGCCCAGAGCCTGTTTCCGCCTGGGCCGACTCCTCCGGCCGCCTCCCAGGCCCACCCTCGCAGCCCTTGGGCCTCCCGGCGGCTCTCTGCGGGCGGGACCTCAGCTGTGGGCTCCGAACCCCTGGCCCTCCCCGGACCCGCGTCCCTCCCTTCCTGTGTCCGGGAAACCCCAGCGAAGCCTTCGGTGCCCGCCAGGCAGGCGGTGGGCCTGCCTTGGTCCGCTCCGTCCTTCCTGACGCGGAGGCGGCTGGTGCTGGGCCTTGCTTGGGCCCTCAGCCTGAGAAGGTCTGTCTTGCCCCAGGAGACCACCCGGCTCGTGTCCGGCCGCCGCCGCCGCCGCCGCCGCCGCCGCCGCCGCCAGGTCCAAGGCGGCCTCGGGGGGCAGGGACAGAGCCGGCCGGGTCTTGCCTCTCCTGCGTTCGCGTGCTTGGGGCTCAGGCCTGTCACCCTCTGGCCGCCGAAGCCCAGCCGCCGGCCCTGCGGTGAAGCCTGGGGCCGAGGGCCATGGCCCCAGCTTCCGGGGCTCGGCTCCGCGGGCTGCCGTGGACACTGGTCGTCTGATCCCAGACGGAGGCAGGGAGGGCCAGCTGGTGGGGCCTGCCGCTCACACAGCCCACCCGCCCTGGACCCGGGGCCCTGGCCGCAGGGCCCCCCCCCCGAGGCGAGGTCCTTCTCCGCGGGGGTGGGGTGCTGCTCTCCCTGCGTCCTGTCCTCCGTGGCCCCCCATGGCTCTGAGGACCCGAGAGGCCGGCGCCTGCCTGGGCCTGGGAGGCCCGGTGGGGGTGGAGGGAGCCGGCCCCTGCCTGCCTCTGCACCCTCCCTTCGGCTGCCCCTTGGCCTCCGAGCCCAGCCGAGCCCTGGGACTTCCTCCAAGGCCTTGGGTGGGCTTGCGCCCAGGAGCCCCTGCCAGCAGCCCAGGGAACGGCGGGAACCGGGCCCTCCCTGGCCTCAGCCGGCCCCCGGTAGCCTCATCCTGCTTGGAGCGCCTCGGCTTCCCCCGGGGCGCTCCTTCTCGCGAGCCTGGGGCGCTCCTCGGCGGGGGGCTGCTGTGATGGCATGGCCCGCGAGGGGGACCGTCCTGGGCGTCCAGCGGCGGACAGAGCAGCGTCCAGCAGGCTTCGGGCCCGGCCTGACCCTCCCTCTAGACCCCGGGTGGGCGGCAGGGGACCGGGTCCATTGGGCTGGCGGTGCGGCTCCTTGCTGTGCTCGGGGCCCCGGCTCTCCCGCCCCAGACAGCCACCGGGCCCGCCCCCCACCCCCCATGCCGGGAGGTTCCCCCCCCACTCCACCCCACCCCACCCCACCCCACCCCGCGCCGCCCCCCCCACCCCCCACCCCCGTGGTTGTGGTCGCCAGCCTCTGGCCAATGCCCCTGCAGACCAGCCCCCGTTTTCCTCCCTGGCACTACCGAGGGGGGCCCGGCCCAGGGCTCTCCAGGAGCCCGCCGTGGGCTGAGTACGGCCGAGGACTGGGCAGGCAGGGCAGCCGGTGGTCGCCGTCCCTCCAGGACACGAGTGCCCCTGCACAGGGGCGGAAGGGGAGGCCCGGGAGCCGGGGAGCCGCGGAGGCCAAGGGCCAGGCCGGCCAGGCCCCAGGGCAGGGCGGGGCGATCCCAGCGTGCGGCCCTGAGGCACTGTCCCCACACCGCTCCACACTGTCCCGAAGCCCCCGAGCGCCAGCCCAGACCCCCGGGACATCCCCCCACCCACCCACACACACACACACTCCCCCCCGACCCCCGGGACACACCCCCGCGCCCTCACCCCCTCCACCCCTCCGCCCCCACCCCACCCCACCCCCCCGCCCCCCCGGACGCCGGGACACCCCCCCCCACTCCCCTCCCCTCCAGCAACGCGCGGCGCTCCCATCCCCCGGCAGCCCACCAGGTGGCGCTCGCTCCCACCCGGCCGCCGCGCCGACGCCCGTGACGTCAGCCGCCCGGCTCCATTTGAGCGCCTCTCGGCAGCCGAGAACTCGGACTTCCCGTGTGGCTCACAACATAACTACTCGGCGTTGCTTCTACAGTGGCTGTGGCTCGACCCCTAGCCTGGGAACCTCCATATGCCGCAGGTGCGGCCACTTGTTTTGCGCTCCCGCTCGCCTCCCCGGCCCGCCCCGGGCCCTTTCGCCTCGCCTTTTGCCCCGGCTCGCCCGCTGCCTTCGCCTGCCTCTCCCGAGCCCACCTCCCGCGCCCCGCACCCCCACTCACACACGCGCTCCCACGCGCCCCCCGCAACCCTCACCCACACTCTCGCACCTCGCAATGCTCTCTCTTGCCTCAAGCCACCGACCCACAGCGGCCGCCACCTGCCCTAAGCGCCGCCACCGCAGCGCCCCCCGCCGCCGCCGCCGCCGCCGCCGCGTCCCTCACGGGCCGGTCCGAGCCTCCTGCCCTCCCCGCCAGGCCCGCTCCCCCGCAGGGCCTGCTGCCCACCTGTGCTCTCCACCCACACCACACCCGCACATCCCTCGTGGCCCGACAGGTCCTTGAAGCCCACCCAAGACCCCCATTGGCCCCAGCAGCCCAGATCCACAAACAAGCAAACAAACAAGCAAACAAACAAACAAACAAACAAACAAACAAACAAACAAAGGCTGCCTCGGGATCACCTGAACCAGAGCTTGGAAAAACCCGCGGGGAGGATCGTTTGGGTTTCGTTGTTTGCAAAGGCTGGCGGGCTGGGGGGGGGGGGCGGACGGTGGCACCCCATGCCCGAGACGGCCCCGTCAGGTCGCTGGCGCTGACTTGAAGCCTGGGAGGATAGCCTCTTTCTGCACAGGGAACTGACTCGGGTTTGGAGCCCGCAGCTGAGGGCGCTGGGCGTGCGTCCTCAATCCTCCTGCGGTCAGCAATGCAGTGGCTCCGTCTGCTTTGAGTCGGAGGTCGATTCTTACGATTAAAGTCGAGCTGATGTCCAATGTTTCTTCCAGGGGTCTTGGTCCGCCAAGGGACCCACTCGCAGACATTTCCCCGCGCTGTACCGGCGGCTCCCGTGGCCCATCCATTCCACACAGCGCAGGTGGCATCCACAGAGCAGCCCAGGGGCCCATCCCCATCCATCCCAGGGCAGCCCCTTTCCCCCACCTGCCAAGCCCAAGTGTGTGCTCCTTGCCCACCGTCGGTTTCTGGAGTCTGCGGGTGGGTGTTTAGATAGCGCCATCCGTTGCGGCGTTTAGAGTCCACCAACAGGTGATGTCCTAGGGCACTTGTCTTTGCCTTTCTGGCTTCCTTCGCTTAGTATGAGGGTCTCTCGTTCCAGCCCCGCGGCGGCAGATGGCACTCGTTCTGCCGCTTTTTCCTGGCTGTGTGCGATGCCATCGCATGGATGTCCCCGGGCCTTCGAAGTGCACTCACCTGTCAGTGGACCTTTAGGTGGCTTCCAGATCTTGGCTCTGGTGAGTAGTGCGGCGACAGACAGAGGGGTGCCCGGGTCTGCTTCCGGGAAAGTTTGGTCCCGGTGAAATGGAGCTGTTTGGAGGCCGGCTTCGGTCTTTGTGTGGGCCGGCCCGTGTAGGGCTGCTTGGCTGAGACTCTGTCGAGGAGGGAGGCCTTCAGCCACCGGGGCCTCACGGGGCCTCCCCGTGCGGCACCATCACAGAGCTCTCTGTCACTGCCCCTTGTGGGGGTGAGGGAAGGGGCGTGTTGGGGGGGGGGCGTGTGTGTCGGGGGGGATGGTGGGCAAGGAGCACACACTTGGGCTTGGCGGGTGGGGGCGGGGGTGGGGGTGGGGGAAAGGGGCTGCCCTGGGATGGATGGGGATGGGCCTCTGGGCTGCTCTGTGGATGCCACCTGCGCTGTGTGGAATGGATGGGCCAGGGGAGCCGCCGGTACAGCGCGGGGAAATGTCTGCGAGTGGGTCCCTTGGCTCTGTCGAGGAGGGAGGCCTTCAGCCACCGGGGCCTCACGGGGCCTCCCCGTGCGGCACCATCACAGAGCTCTCCGTCACTGCCCCTGGTGGGGGTGAGGGAAGGGGCGTGTTTGGGGGGGTGGGGTGGGCGGGGTGTGTGCGCGCGCGCGTGCACGCACGCTGGCGGGCGTGGGTGTCCCGGGGCCTGGCCAGCCCTCCGCTAGAGATCAGCACGCGTGGATGCTGACGTGAGGACCAGCAGGGTGACAAGAGAGGCTGCCTGGTGGGTGACCGCGCTGGGCAGAGCCACAACCCGCTCGCCTTTCAGTTCTCCACCCAGGGGCCCCTCCTGCGAGCCACCCATAGGGGTCCCTGGTCCCTCCCTCAGACGTCGTCTCCACCGCGGCCCGAGATCATCTTTCTTCTCCAGTGGGTTCCTTGTCTCTTGCGTACCACCCTCTCCACCCCCCACCCCCACCCCCACCCCCACCCCCACCCCCACCCGGCTTGCCCTTGGACAGACGGCGAGAAGCTGACCGAGAGACCGAGACAGAGACAGGAGATGAGCCGAGGCCGGTGGGCAAATGGTGCAGAGAGGGCTTGTCCGACGCAGGGTTGCCCCAGAACTTCACACACACGCACGCACACACGGACACACACGCACAGACACACGCCCGCGCACACACACACACGCACACCAGCCCCGGCCCAGCGGCCCGGCGACCCCTCTCTGTGAACGGCCTTGAGGCCACGTGCCGGGCCACGCGGATCCCCCAGTGCCCGAGGGCCCTGGCGGCCCACAGGGATCCAAGGGCAAGGCGGGTGGGAGGCTGGCAGGGTCCACGTGCCACGAGAAGCATGGCTTGCAGGCACGACCTCTGCCCAGAGCCTGTTTCCGCCTGGGCCGACTCCTCCGGCCGCCTCCCAGGCCCACCCTCGCAGCCCTTGGGCCTCCCGGCGGCTCTCTGCGGGCGGGACCTCAGCTGTGGGCTCCGAACCCCTGGCCCTCCCCGGACCCGCGTCCCTCCCTTCCTGTGTCCGGGAAACCCCAGCGAAGCCTTCGGTGCCCGCCAGGCAGGCGGTGGGCCTGCCTTGGTCCGCTCCGTCCTTCCTGACGCGGAGGCGGCTGGTGCTGGGCCTTGCTTGGGCCCTCAGCCTGAGAAGGTCTGTCTTGCCCCAGGAGACCACCCGGCTCGTGTCCGGCCGCCGCCGCCGCCGCCGCCGCCGCCGCCGCCGCCAGGTCCAAGGCGGCCTCGGGGGGCAGGGACAGAGCCGGCCGGGTCTTGCCTCTCCTGCGTTCGCGTGCTTGGGGCTCAGGCCTGTCACCCTCTGGCCGCCGAAGCCCAGCCGCCGGCCCTGCGGTGAAGCCTGGGGCCGAGGGCCATGGCCCCAGCTTCCGGGGCTCGGCTCCGCGGGCTGCCGTGGACACTGGTCGTCTGATCCCAGACGGAGGCAGGGAGGGCCAGCTGGTGGGGCCTGCCGCTCACACAGCCCACCCGCCCTGGACCCGGGGCCCTGGCCGCAGGGCCCCCCCCCCGAGGCGAGGTCCTTCTCCGCGGGGGTGGGGTGCTGCTCTCCCTGCGTCCTGTCCTCCGTGGCCCCCCATGGCTCTGAGGACCCGAGAGGCCGGCGCCTGCCTGGGCCTGGGAGGCCCGGTGGGGGTGGAGGGAGCCGGCCCCTGCCTGCCTCTGCACCCTCCCTTCGGCTGCCCCTTGGCCTCCGAGCCCAGCCGAGCCCTGGGACTTCCTCCAAGGCCTTGGGTGGGCTTGCGCCCAGGAGCCCCTGCCAGCAGCCCAGGGAACGGCGGGAACCGGGCCCTCCCTGGCCTCAGCCGGCCCCCGGTAGCCTCATCCTGCTTGGAGCGCCTCGGCTTCCCCCGGGGCGCTCCTTCTCGCGAGCCTGGGGCGCTCCTCGGCGGGGGGCTGCTGTGATGGCATGGCCCGCGAGGGGGACCGTCCTGGGCGTCCAGCGGCGGACAGAGCAGCGTCCAGCAGGCTTCGGGCCCGGCCTGACCCTCCCTCTAGACCCCGGGTGGGCGGCAGGGGACCGGGTCCATTGGGCTGGCGGTGCGGCTCCTTGCTGTGCTCGGGGCCCCGGCTCTCCCGCCCCAGACAGCCACCGGGCCCGCCCCCCACCCCCCATGCCGGGAGGTTCCCCCCCCACTCCACCCCACCCCGCGCCGCCCCCCCCACTCCACCCCCCACCCCCGTGGTTGTGGTCGCCAGCCTCTGGCCAATGCCCCTGCAGACCAGCCCCCGTTTTCCTCCCTGGCACTACCGAGGGGGGCCCGGCCCAGGGCTCTCCAGGAGCCCGCCGTGGGCTGAGTACGGCCGAGGACTGGGCAGGCAGGGCAGCCGGTGGTCGCCGTCCCTCCAGGACACGAGTGCCCCTGCACAGGGGCGGAAGGGGAGGCCCGGGAGCCGGGGAGCCGCGGAGGCCAAGGGCCAGGCCAAAGAGGTCCAGGCCATTGTTGTCCCCGTGCCGGTTTGTTCCCAGCATGAGGCGTTATCGGGCCCTGCTCCACACTGTTATTAGGAACGGATGAAGCACACGGCCGGTCGGCCGCTCCTCCCATGACCGCAGGTCCCGAGGTTCGGTTCCCTGGTCCGCAGCCTGAGCGCCAACCTAGGCCCCTCGCCGGTGGCGGGGGGGTGCGCTCATTGCCTGGCCTCCCCTTTTCCGCTGCAGCAGCGCGCGCCGCTCCTATCCCGCGGCAGCCCAGCAGGTGGCGCTCGCCTCCCCCGCCCCCGTCTCCACCGCAGACAGCCGTGACGTCAGCTGCTCGACGCCATTTGAATGACTCTCGCAACGGAGAAACCGGACTTGTGTGGCTCGCAGCATAACTATTTGGCGTTGCTTCTTCAGTGGCTGTGGCTCGGCCCCTGGCTCGGCAACCTCCATGTGTCGCAGGTGTGGTCACTTTCTTTGCGCTCCCGCTCGTCTCCCCGGTCCTGCGCTGGTCCTTTGGCCTGGCTCGCCCGCTTTCTTTTCCCTCCGTCTCAGGAGCACACCTCCTGCACCCGCACCGGCACCCCCGACACCCCTCGCCCCCGCCCCGGACAACGCTCCCCAACCCCTGCACGCCCTCCTTGGCACCCCCTCATCCTCCCGCGCCAACACTAACCCACACTCCGACCTCACCAGTGCTCTTTCCTCATACCACCTGGCCAACAACTGCCTCCACCTGCTCTAAACACCACCACCACCATCAACGCCGCCACCCTCGACCTCCAGGTCCGAGCCCCCTGCCTTCCCCGCCAGGCCCGCTCCCCTGCAGGGCCTGCTGCCTATCTGTGCTCTCCACCCTCACCATCGGCCCTTCTCTCATGGCCCACCAGGTCCCTGAAGCCCACACAGGAGCCGAAAGATCACCTCGGAGGGGATCAACTGAACAAGGTGCTGCAGAAACCTGCTGCACGGATTTGGAGCCGGGGGGTGGGGTTTGGGGGCGGCGGGGGTGTTTTTGAAATGCTGGCGGGATGGGGACCTGTTGCACCCCATGCCAGAGACCGTGCAGTCCAAACTGTGGCGCTGATTTGAAGGATGGCAGGATAGCCTCTTTCTCTACAGGGAACTGAGTTGGGTTTGGAGCCCACAGGTGAGGGGCTGGGCGTTCATCCTCAAGCGGTCAGAAATGGAGTGGTTTCAGTTTGAGTTTGAATTCGATTCCTGTGCTTAAAGTATAGCTGAGGTACAATGTTTCTTCGAGTGGTCTTTGTCCACCAAGGGACCCACTCGCAGACATTTCCCCGCGCTGTACCGCCAGCTCCCGTTCGTTGCCCATCCATTCCACACAGCGCAGGTGGCATCCACAGAGCAGCCCAGAGGCCCATCCCCATCCATCCCAGGGCAGCCCCTTTCCCCCACCCCCACCCGCCAAGCCCAAGTGTGTGCTCCTTGCCCACCACCTGTTTCTGATATCTGGGGGTTAGTTGGTTGGTTGATTGTTGGGTAGGCCTCCTGGTAGGTGGGGTTTTGGATAGCATCATCCTGTTCTGCCGTTTAGAGTCCACCAATACGTGATCTCCTTAGGTATTTGTCTTTTTCTTTCCTGCTTACTTCACTTAGTATGAGAGTCTTTCGTTCCAGCCTTGCTGCAGCAGATGGAATTCATTTGATGCTTTTTCCTTGCTGTGTACTATGCCGGTGCACAGATGTCCCCAGGGTTTTGAAATGCATCCATCTCTCAGTGGACCTTTAGGCTGTTTCCACATCTTGGCTCTGATGAATAGTGCTGTGATAGACATAGGGGTGACTGTATCTTCTTCAGTGAAAGTTTGGTCCTGTTAAAATGGAGGTGTTTGGAGCCCTGCTTCAATCTTTGTGTGGGTTGCCCCGTGTAGGTTTCTTGGCTCTGAGTCTTTCGAGTAGGGAGGCCTTCATCCACCGGGCCTCACGGGGCCTACCCTTGCGGCACAATCACAGAGCTCTCTGTCATTGCCCCTGTGTGGTTGAGTGAGGTTGTGTGTGTGTGTGTGGGGGGGGGTGCGACATTCGTGTTTGGCTTACAATATGACTAGTCAGCATTGCTTCTACGGTGGCTGTGGCTCGACCCCTGGCCTGGGAACTTCCATATGCCGCAGGTGCGGCCACTTGTTTTGCGCTCCCGCTCGCCTCCCCGGCCCGCCCCGGGCCCTTTCGCCTCGCCTTTTGCCCCGGCTCGCCCGCTGCCTTCGCCTGCCTCTCCTGAGCCCACCTCCCGCGCCCCGCACCCCCGACACCCCTCGCCCCGCACCCCACTCACACATGCGCTCCCACGTGCCCCCCCGCAACCCTCACCCACGCTCTCAGACCTGGCAATGCTTTCTCTAGCCTCAAAGCGACCGACCCACAACGGCCTCCACCTGCCCTAAGTGCTGCTGCCTGAGCTTGCTTGTGCGTTTACTGCTATCCCTCCCTACCTACCCGTAGCCTTCTGTGCCTTGATCCACAGTTGGGGAAGTAACCCAAAATGGTATCTACTCCTAGTCTCAAACGTTATTGACTCTGCAGTTATCATATCAGGTTATGTTCCCCTGAAGGCTTTACCATTAGTGCTTTTCACCCAGAATCCCTGCTCCTATTCCATTCCTCAGATTTTCTTCCTCTTTTCTTTCCTTCCTCTGCCACAGGCTTCCTCCAGTTGGTCAGTCTCTTCCTTCCAGTGAAATGCCTCTGAATTGTCGTTTTGTATCTTCTTGCTCTGTCTGCCCTTTTCCCCAAACACAGGAAAGATTTCGAGGCCCATTCCTGGGAAAGAGGCCAGAGGGAGGGGATTGTGTTAGAGGTGAAGAAAGCCTAGTGTTTAAGAAAAGTGTTTAATAAAATGCTTCCATCCAACCAATATGTTACCCCCTCGTCCCTCTGTAAGGTAACAGATTTAGGCTCTTCTCCAAGAGTTCCAGGAGTTTTTCTATTTGTTTGGTTGTTTAGTTTCTCTTCCTTTGTAGGGTTGTTGGTTTGTTTGTTGTTTCGTTGTCAGGTGGCTAGTAATGACCGAATTGTGTTAGAAGCACAGCATGTGAGAATGGCACCTGAGCTTAGAGGTGTTGGATCTTTCCGCTTTGTTCTCATTCCTGTCACTGGATGTCTGTGGCTTTTGTTTAAACTCTAGGTACTGTAGACTGTCTCCACTTGAGGGGCCCTTTGTAAAGGATCTGGCGCCGCTGATTTCCTAGGGACCTCATGGATGGTAGGACCCCATCCTCTAGGGAGCTGAGAGAGTATCCCCTAGATAGGAAGTAAGGAAACTGAGCACATCCCCCCTGCCCTGCTGCCTCACTACCACTCAACACCCCCCCCCCCCGCCACAATCCTGGTTTTGGAGCCCAAGCTGTCAAATTCATTCCTTTTTCTTTTTCTTTCTTTCTTTTTTTTTTTTGTGTGTGTCTTTTTGCCATTTCTTGGGCCTTTCCTGTGGCATATGGAGGCTCCCAGGCTAGGGGTCTAATCGGAACTGTAGCCACCGGCCTACACCAGAGCCACAGCAACGCGGGATCCGATCCGCGTCTGCAACCTACACCACAGCTCACAGCACCACAGCTCACAGCAACGCCGGATCGTTAACCCACTGAGCAGGGGCAGGGACCGAACCGGCAACCTCATGGTTCCTAGTCGGATTTGTTAACCACTGCGCCACGATGGGAACTCCTTTTTTTTTTTTTTTTTTTGTCTTTTTGCTATTTCTTTGGGCCGCTCCCAAGGCATATGGAGGTTCCCAGGCCAGGGGTCGAAACGGAGCTGTAGCCACTGGCCTACGCCAGAGCCACAGCAACGCGGGATCCGTAGAGACTTTCTATACACTAGGAACATTTGGAGCCTCTCAGGAGTAGGAAACCCCATTTGCAGCAGCGTGGAAGATCCAAAATACTTTGCGATCAATTTAAGGAGATATTCAAAAACCTATAGTAATGAATATTTGAAATGTACTCTACCTTAATCAGAGTAACACTTAAGCAGTATTAGAGTTGGTTCAATGCCTCCAATGAGTTCATTACTTGTTATAACAAGGTCTTTCATACCCTTCCAAACAGGCCAAGAATTTCATGAGAATTTTGGGGTAGGAAGGGGTCTTGTGTAAAAATGAACATTTGTAGTTGATACTCTCTTTCTGAATCTTCTTTGTCTATGTAGTATTAGGCAGGTCTTGTTTTCTTCTGCTTTCATGAAGATTTTTCCTTTGTGAAGTGTTCTGAAAGAATTGTGTATACTTGTCTGATTGTCTGCTTTCATCTTCTGAATGTAAATGCTGATAAGACAAGGAATTTGCTGGCTTTGCCACTACAACAGGACGAACACTTGGATGAATGATAGAATGAATAAGAAAACTCCTGGGTATAATTCTCCTTTGCAGATTACCACCTTTGGCTAACAGAGAATGAGTTCAAAATTCAGATTAGAGGTCCTATGAATAATAATTATGCCGTTTCTTTGTAAGGCAGTATCTCCTGAGATTGACCTTAGCAACTCCCAATGCTGGGTGTGGGCCTCATATGTCACTAGGGCTCAGATTGCACAAATGACTCACCAAAATCACATAGACACCACACACACACACACACACACACCCCTACCCCTGAGGCCTCAAATCAAGGTCTTTGTCTCCAGAATATATATGCCAAGAGGACACATGCCTCTGTGTCCTATCCGCCAGTATACTCTGGATAAATAATATGCATATATTTGTTGAAGAAATAACTGAAGAAACTCCTGGATACAATTCTCTTTCTGGGACTAGGGCAAATTCTAAAACATAGCAGCTTCTAGCCTCTTGCCCTCTCTGGCTTGTCTGTTCTGGCATCAGGAGAGGCCAGTGCTTTGCTCCTTCTCCCCTCCCCCCGACCCCTTCCCTGGAGCCTGGGTCCCCCAGCCTCTAGTCCAGGAGCTGCACCCTCAGCCCAGGCAGACTCTTCTCCCAGCTTCCGCCAAGGCTTCACAGGGACTAAGTTTCGGCTTCTTCAGCTTGGTGTCAGAAACCTGTTAGAAACTTGCAGAGTCTCAGCTCCCAGTGGGGCCGAACCAGAAGCCACATTTGAGCACTGTCCCGGGGTCCCATTAGCATTTGAGGGCTCTGAGCTGCCTTTATCAAGCATTCCGATTTCTATTTTGCTGGGGAAATACCTGGGCCTTGGGGCCCCATCAGCCTACTGGTCCTCCTGAAGCACTGCGATCTCTTACTGGCGGTTTTGAGAGCTGGCTTTGGAAAGAGAACCAACGTCAGGATCCTGTGAGTCACCCACTTGGCAAACATTTATTAAGCACTTATGATGTGCAAGGCCCATGACAGGTCCTGAGGACACAAACATGATTAACACAGTGTATATCTCCCCTGCTGAAAAAAGCAGAGACACAGACTCCATAGGTTGATAATAAATGCTAGTCAGAAAGAGCACTTCTGGTAACAAAGTGTGATGATGTTGAATAGGGATGCGGGTGTTTAGAAAGAGTGATTCAGGAAGTTCTCGCAGAGGAGTAGGTGTTTTTTCTAAGTCCCAGAGGTGGAATGAGGAGCCAGCTCTGTTCTGCATTGCGTTGAAGTGGAGGAGAGGGTGGGGCAGGGTGAGCAAATGATTTTTCACCTGAGGAAAAACACAAGTATGTAGACCCAGCCCCAGGAAAGACGACTTGCACTGGACGAAGGAGAGAGGTCTGCTTGTGGCTTGAGGGCACAATGAAGAGGGAGAGACAAAAAAGATGGAATTCTCTGTCTTGGCACAACGGGAACCAGTCCAACTAGTATCCATGAGGATGAGGGTTGGATCCCTGGCCTTGCTTAGTGGATCAGGGATCTGGTGTTTCTGTGAGCTGCGGCTCAGATTTGGTCCCTGGCCTGGGAACTTACCTGTGCTGAGGGTGCAGCCCTAAAAAGCAAAAAAAAAAAAAAAAAAAAAAAAAGTAGAAGAGGAGGTTAGGGTGGGGGGTGGAGCTGGCGCCTGGGAAAACATGCGATTTTATTATCTCCAGGGCCATAGGAAGCTGCTGTAAGGTTTTAGCAGCAAGGCTTGGCAAAGTCAGCTTGCTGTTCCACCTTAGCTGCAGGGGAAGAATTGCAGCAGGGAGAGGATGGCAGCGAGGAGGTTGTAGCCTGTGGGGCACTAGGATTCACATCACTGGATCCTCATGCCAGTCCTGGGAGCTGAGGATCATGGTCCCCTCTGAACAGAGATGAGTGCCTTTGGGTGGTGTATGTAACCCCACAGAAGAGAAAGGGACTTTCCCAAGGTAGCTGCTTCCAGCAATGGCCAGATCTGGGATAATAATGGTCTTGCTAATGAGGGTCTCTAATGTTTATAGTTTGGGGTATTTCTGCTTGTTTTTTTATGCCCCCCCCCCCGCACTTTTTAGGGCAGAACCTGTGGCAAATGGAAGTTCCCAGGCTTGGGGTGGAATCAGCTGCAGCTGCCGGCCACAGCCACAGCCCCAGCAACGCCAGTTCCAAGCCAAGTCTGTGACCTACACCACAGCTCCTGGCAATGATGAATCCTAAACCCACTGAGTGAGGCTAAGATCAGACCTGAATCTTCATGGATACTAGTTGGGTTTCCACTGAGCCACAGTGGGAACTCCATTTTTGTAGTTATTGTTTGTTTTAACTTTTGCCTCATTTAATGCTTACCTGAACCAGACCATGGAGATATTAGTTTTTGCCTCCCCCCTTTTTTAATTACTCAAATGAATTTATCACATCTGTAGTTGTATAATGATCATAACAATCTGATTTCACAGGATTTCCATCCCACAGCCCAAGCACATCCCCCCACCTCCCAAACTGTCTCCTCCGGAGACCATAAGTTTTTCAATGTCTATGAGTCAGCATCTGTTCTGCAAAGAAGTTCCGTCTGTCCTTTTTTCAGATTCTGCACGTCAGTGAAAGCATTTGATGTTGGTATCTCATTGTATGGCTGACTTCACTTAGCATGATAATTTCTAGGTCCATCCATGTTGCTAAAAATGCCGGTATTTTGTTCCTTTTAATGGCTGAGTAATATTCCATTGTGTATATGTACCACATCTTCTTGATCCACTCCTTTGTCGATGGACACTTAGGTTGTTTCCATGTCTTGGCTGTTGCAAATAGTGCTGCAATGAACACTGGAGTACATGTGTCTTTGCGAGGCATGGTTTTCTCTGGATAGATGCCCAGGAGTGGGATTGCTGGATCAAATGGTAGTTCTATGTTTAGTTTTCTGAGGAATCTCCATACTGCTTTCCACAGTGGTCGCACCAATTTACAATCCCACCAACAGTGTAATAGGTTCCTTTTTCTCCACAATCTCTCCAGCATTTATTGTTCATAGACTTTTGGATGATGGCCATTCTGGCTGGTGTAAGGTGGTACCTCATCGTGGTTTTGATTTGCATTTCTCTGATAATGAGTTATGTTGAACATCTTTTCATGTGTTTTTTGGCCATCTGTATGTCTTCTTTGGAGAACTGTCTGTTTAGATCTTCTGCCCATTTTTTGACGGGGTTGTTTGTTTTTTTTTGGTATGGAGCTGCAGAAGGTGTTTATAAATTTTGGAGATTAATCCCTTGTCAGTTGATTCACTTGCAAAGATTTTCTCCCATTCTGTGGGTTGTCTTTTTGTTTTGTTTAGGGTTTCCTTTGCTGTGCAGAAACTTTTAAGTTTGATTAGGTCCCATTGTTTATTTTTGTTTTTATTGTCAATACTCTAGGAGGTGGATCTGAGAAGATGTTGCTGTCGTTTATGTCAGAGAGTGTTTGGCCTATGTTTTCCTCTAAGAGTTTGATAGTATCTGGTCTATATCTAGGTCTTTGATCCATTTGGAGTTATTTTATTTTATTTTATTTTTTGTCTTTTTGCCATTTCTTGGGCCGCTCCTGCGGCATATGGAGGTTCCCAGGCTAGGAGTCTAATCGGAGCTATAGCTGCCAGCCTATGCCAGAGCCACAGCAACGCAGGATCCGAGCTGTGTCTGCGACCTACACCACAGCTCACAGCAACGCCGGATCATTAACCCACTGAGCAAGGGCAGGGATCAAACCCACAATCTCATGGTTCCTAGTCGGATTCGTTAACCACTGTGCCATGATGGGAACTCTCCTGGAGTTTATTTTTGTGCCTGGTGTTAGGAAGTGTTCTAATTTCATTCTTTTCCATGTGGCTGTCCAGTTTTCCCAGCACCACTTATTGAACAAACTGTGCTTTCTCCATTGTATAGTCTTGCCTCTTTTGTCATAGATTAGTTGGCTGTAGGTGTGTGGTTTTAATTCTGGGCTTTCTATCTTGTTCCACTGATCTATATTTCTGTCTTTGTGCCAGTACCATATGGTTTTGATGATTGTTGCTTTGTAGTATAGTCTGAAGTCCGGGAGCCTGATTCCTCCAGCTCCATTTTTCTTTTTCAGGATGTCTTTGGCTATTCTGGGTCTTTTGTGCTTCCAAACAAACTTTAGAACATTTTGTTCGAGTTCTGTGAAAAATGTCCTTGGTAATTTAATAGGGATTGCATTGAATCTGTAGATTGCCTTAGGTAGTATAGTCATTTTGATAATATTAACTCTTCCAGTCCACAAGCATGGTATATCTTTCCAACTATTTGTGTCATCTTTGATTTCTTTCATCAGTGTCTTATAGTTTTCAGAGTACAGGTCTTTTGTCTCTTTAGGTAGGTTTACTCCTAGGTATTTTATTCTTTTGGATGCGAATGTAAACTGGATTGCTTCCATAATTCTCTTTCTGATCTTTCATTGTTAGTGTATAGAAGTGCCATCGATTTCTGTGTATTAATTTTCTATCCTGTGACTTTGCCAAATTAATGGATGAGCTCTAACAGCTTTCTGGTAGTGTCTTTAGGATTCTCTAGGTATAGTATCATGTCATCTGCAAATAGTGATAGTTTTACTTCTTCCTTTCCAATTTGGATTCCTTTTATTTCTTTTACTTGTCTGATTGCTGTGGCTAGGACTTCCAAAACTATGTTGAAGAGTAGTGGCGAGAGCGGACATCCTTGTCTTGTTTCTGATCTCAGCAGGAATTCTTTCAGCTTTTCACCATTGAGAATGATGTTTGCTGTGGGTCTGTCATATATGGCCTTTATCATGTTGAGGTAGGTTCCCACTATGCCCACTTTCTGAAGGGTTTTTATCAGAAACGAGTGTTGGATTCTGTCAAAGGCTTTTTCCACGTCTATTGAGAGGATCATATGGTTTTTATTCTTCAGTTTGTTAATATGGTGTATCACACTGATGGATTTGTGGATATTGAAGAACCCTTGCATCCCTGGGATAAATCCCACTTGATCATGATGTACAATCCTTTTAATGTTTTGTTGGATGTGGTTTGCTAGTATTTTGTTGAGGATTTTTGCATCTATGTTCATCAGTGAAATTGGCCTGTAGTTTTTTTTTTTTTGAGGTATCTTTGTCTGGTTTTGGTGTCAGGGTGATGGTGGCCTCATAAAATGAGTTTGGGAGTATCCCTTCCTCTGCAATTTTTTGAAATAGTTTCAGGAGGAGAGGTGTTAGCTCTTCTCTAGATGTTTGATAGAATTCGCCTGTGAAGCCATCTGGTCCTGGACTTCTGTTTGTTGGAAGTTTTTAAATCACAGTTTCAATTTCAGTTCTTATGATTGGTCCATTCATCTTTTCTATTTCCTCTTGGTTTAGTCTTGGAAGATTGTATTTTTCTAAGACTTTGTCCATTTCTTCTAGGTTTTCTGTTTTATTGGCATATAGTTGCATATAGTAGTCTCTTATGATCCTTTGTACTTCTGTGATGTCCATTGTTACTTCTCCTTTTTCATTTCTAATTTTATTTTTTTTAATTTTTATTTTTTTTTGTTTTTTTGTTGTTGTTGTTGTTGTCGTTGTTGCTATTTCTTGGGCCGCTCCCGTGGCATATAGAGGTTCCCAGGCTAGGGGTTGAATCGGAGCTGTAGCCACTGGCCTACGCCAGAGCCACAGCAACGCGGGATCCGAGCCGCGTCTGCAACCTACACCACAGCTCACGGCAACGCCGGATCGTTAACCCACTGAGCAAGGGCAGGGACCGAACCCGCAACCTCATGGTTCCTAGTCGGATTCGTTAACCACTGCGCCACGACGGGAACTCCTCTAATTTTATTTTATTTTTTTTGTCTTTTTGCCTTTTCTAGGGCCGCTCCCACAGCATATGGAGGTTCCCAGGCTAGCGGTCTAATCGGAGCTGTAGCCACCAGTTTACATCAGAGCCACAGCAATGTGGGATCCGAGCTGCGTCTGTGACCCACACCACAGATCCTTAACCCACTGAGCAAGGCCAGGGATTGAACCTGCAACCTCATGGTTCCTAGTTGGATTTGTTAACCAACTAGGAACCATGACAGGAACTCCTCATTTCTAATTTTATTGATTTGAGTCCTCTCTCTTTTTTTCTTGATAAGTCTGGCTAAGGGTTTATCAATTTTGTTGATCTTTTCAAAGAACAAGCTTTTTGTTTCATTGATCCTTTCTATGGTTTTCTTTGCTTCTATTTCATTGATTTCTGCTCTAATCTTTATGCTTTCCTTCCTTCTACTAACTTTAGGTCTTGTCTGTTCTCTCTCAAGCTGCTTTAGATGTAAAGTTAGCTTGTTTATTTGAGCTTTTTCTTGTTTCCTGTGGTGGGCTTGTATTGCTCTAAACTTTCCTCTTAGAACAGCTTTTGCTGCATCCCATAGGTTTTGGAGTGTCGTTATCTTTGTTGTCATTTGTTTCTAGGTATTTTTTGATTTCTTCAGTGATCCATTGGTTGTTTAGTAGCATGTTATTTAGTCTCCATGTGTTTTGTGTTTTTTACAGTTTTTTTTCTTGTTGTTGATTTCCAGTCATACAGCGTTGTGGTCAGAAAAGATGCTTGATATGATTTCAATTTTCTTAAAGTTACCGAGGTTGGATTTGTAGCCCAGGATGTGATCAATCTTGGAGAGTGTTCCATGTACACTTGAGAAGAATATGTATTCTGTTGCTTTTGGACGGAATGTCCTATTAAGTATCTATTAAGTCCATCTGGTTTAATATATCATTCAGGGCCTGTGTTTTCTTATTTTCTGTCTGGATGATCTGTCCATTGCTGTAAGTGGGGTGTTAAAGTCCCCCACTATTATTGTGTTATTGTCGATTTGTCCTTTCAAGGTTGTCTGCAGTTCCCTTATATATTGTGGTGAACCTATGTTGGCTGTGTAGATATTTAACATTGTTATATCTTCTTCTTGGATTGATCCTTTAATCATTATGTAATGACCTTCTTTGTGCCTTAAAATATTCATTTTAAAGTCTATTTTGTCTTTAATGAGTATTGCTACTCCAGCATTCTTTTGATCCCCATTTGCATGAAATATTTTCTTCCATCCTCTCACTTTCCATTTGTATGTGTCCCTAGAAGTGAAGTAGGTCTCTTGAAGACAACATATATATGGGTCTTGTTTTTGTATCCATTCAGCCAGTGTATGTCTTTTGGTTGGGGCGTTTAGTCCATTAACATTTAAGGTAATTATTGATATGTATGTTCTTATTGCCATTTTATTAATTGCTTTGGATTTTTCATTGCTCTTTTTTCTTCCCTTCTTTTCTTGTTCTCTTCTGGTTTGATCACTATCTTTAGTGTTGTATTTGAGTTGATTTTTCTTTGTTGGTGTATCAATTGTAGATTTTTGGTTTGCAGTTATTCTGAAGTTTTGATATAAGAGTCTATATGTATATTAAATTGTTTTAAGTTGTTGTTCTCCTAATTGCAAGTTCATCTCCAGTGTCCTGCATTTGTACTTACCTCATCTCATGATTTCTGATTTTGGTGGTATAATTGTGCATGGATGATTTCATATCTTTACTGTATATATACCTTTACTGGTGAGCCTTGTCATTTGTGATATTTTTGTTTCCTGTTGCTGTCTTTTCTTTTCTGCCTAGAGAAGTTCCTTTAGTATTTGTTGTAAGGCTGGTTTAGTGTTGCTGAATTCTCTCAGCTTTTGCTTATCTGTGAAGGTTTTGATTTTTCCTTCAAATCTGAATGAAAGCCTTGCTGGGTAAAGTAATCTTGGTTTGAGGTTTTTTTTCTTTTCGTCATGTTAAGTATATCATGCCACTCCCTTCTGGCCTGCAGAGTTTCCTGCTGAAAAATCTGCTGGTAACTTTATCAGGGTTCCCTTGTATGTTATTTGTTGTTTTTTTTTTTTCCTAGCTGCTTTCAAGATTTTCTCTCTCTCTTTTTTTTTTTTTTTTTGTCTTTTTGCCATTTCTTGGGCCGCTCCTGCAGCATATGGAGGTTCCCAGGCTAGGGGTCTAATCGGAGCTATAGCTGCCAGGCTATGCCAGAGCCACAGCAACGCAGGATCTGAACCACATCTGCAACCTACACCACAGCTCACAGCAACACTGGATTGTTAACCCACTGAGCAAGGCCAGGGATCGAACCCACAACCTCATGGTTCCTAGTTGGATTTGTTAACCACTGCACCATGACGGGAACTCTAAGATTTTTCTCTTTGTTTTTAATTTGGTCAGTTTGATTAATATGTGTCTCGGTGTATTCCTCCTTGGGTTTATTTTATATGGTACTCCTTATGCTTCCTGGATTTGAATGAGTGGTTCTTTTCCCACGTTGGGGAAGTTTTAGGCCATTATCTCTTGGAATATTTTTTCTGACCCTTCTCTCTCTCTTCTCCTTCTGGCACCCCTATAATACGGATGTTGGTGCATTTAACATTGTCTCAGAGTTCTCTGAGACTCTCTTCATTTGTTTTCAATCTTTTTTCTCTTTTCTGTTCTGCGTTTGTAATTTCTACTAATCTGTCCACCATCTTGCTTATTCATTCTTTTGCAGCCTGTATTCTGCTGTTAGCTGCTTCTAGTGAATATTTTACTTCAGTTATTATATTTTGCATCTCTTCTTAAGTTTTATATCTTGTATCTCTTTTCTCAGTGTTTCCTGTAAGTTATCCATCTTTGCCTCCAGTTTATTCCCAATGTCTTGCATCATCTTCAGCATCAACAGTCTAAAGTCTTTTTCATGGAGGCTGAGAACTTCTTCATCACTTAGCTGATTTTCTGGGGTTTTTCCTTTCTCCCTCATCACTTAGCTGATTTTCTGGGGTTTTTCCTTTCTCCCTCATCTGAGTTATAGTTCTCTGTCTTTTCACTTTTATAGGTTTTTGGTGTGGTGACCTTTTTATAGATAATAGAGCTGTAGCCTCTCTTACTTCTGGTGTCTGCCCCCCTTGTGGCTGAAGTCGGTATGGGGGGCCTGCTGTAGGCTTCCTGATGGGAGGGGCTGAGGCCCACCCACTGGTAGGTGAAGCTGATTCCTATCCCTCTGGTGGGTGGGGCTTAGTCTCTGGATGGGATTAGAGGCGGCTATGTGCCTTCCGGGTCTTTAGGCAGCCTGTTTACTGAGGGGCCAGGCTGTGATCCCACCTGGATTGTTGTTTGCCCTGGGGCTTCAAATCTGGGTGGGGCCAGATTTTCCCAAAATGGCCACCTCCAGAGAAAGGCACATTGATGAATATTCCCGAGAGCTTTGCTTCCAATGTCCTTCCGTCACAACAAGCCACATTCACCCCTGTTTTCCCAGGATGTCCTCTAAGAATTGCAGTCAGCTTTGACCCAGATTCCTGTGGAGACCTCACTCTGCCCTGGGACCCAGTGCATGTGAAAGTCTGTGTGCGCCTTTTAAGAAAGGGGTCTCCATTTCCCCCAGTCCCGTGGAGCTTCTGCATGCAAGCCCCACTGGCCTTCAATGCCAGATGCTCCAGGAGCTCTTTCTCCCAGTGCCAGATCCCCGCACATGGGAGTTAGATGTGGGGCTCAGAACTCTCACTCCTGTAGGTGAGTCTCTGTGAACCAGTTAGTTTCCAGTCTGTGGGGCTTCCCACCCAGGAGGTATGGGGTTGTTTATATCACGTAATCGCCCCTCCTACCTCTTGATGTGGCCTCCTCTTTTTCTTCTGGAGTAGGATATCTTTTTTAAGGTTTCTGGTCCATTTGGTTGAAGATTGCTCAGCCTTTAGTTGTGAATTTTGTTGTTTTTAGGAGAGAAGTTGAGCTCCAGTCCTTCTATTCCACCATCTTAATTCCATCAGTTTTTGCCCCTTCTGATGATATGACCCCACTCAACCAGAGATGGCAAAAGAACAGAAACCCAGGGCGGGGGTGTTTCACCCTGGAGCCATGCCCCTAAACCCAGTGATCTCTGCCTTTAGTCAGGAAGCCCAACATTGCCTGACTTTGAAACCCCAGTAGCTTCTACCATCCCACACCGTGCCTGGGTCAAATTCACCCTTCACAAGGGCAAAGGGGAAATTACTAAGGAACTGAAAATCGTCTGTCTTCAAAGGCAATATAATAGAGCTGTCAGCTGGGAGACACAAGGCCTTATTCCCAGCTCCTACTCCCCTTTCCTGCTTCTTTCCCTGCAGAGAAGGATCCCAGAAAACTAACCCCTTGGAGTTCATGCTTAGGTTGGTAGCACAGACAAGACCCTCTGCTGCAGTGTGTGGTCCCCAGCAACCATGTGGGAGAAGCCGTGTTCCTAAGATGGGAAGAAAGAAAGCTGAGCTGGGTGCTGAGGCAGTGTGCCCCTGGCCTGGAGTCTCAGCTCTGATGCTATCACTGTGGCAACTCCTGTAGGCTGGATGGAGGAACGGTGAGAACAGGCAGGAGGTGGGAAAACAGCATCAGAGGGTTCCTGCCTGCTGCCATGCCCTGCCGCCCCCATCTGCCCCCCGTCCGGCACAGGGGTTGATGCTTGGTAAGTGCATAGATGATACTAGCAACAGCATCATCATCATGCTACTCACAACAAGTAAATGTACTGAGTACTTAATTCAGTGCTAAACACGGCAAAAACTCCTATCAGAAACAGATATGTATAGACCCCAACTCCCAAAGACAGTGGAGCTCCTCTCTTCATGTGTAATTCCAAAAAGAAAATACTATTATATAAAACAAGTATAAGGGCAGCCAAGAGGATTCTAGTTCCCCCCCATTATGGGTGACGGCTGCATCACTGCAAAATTGCCTCTGCCTGGGAGAGAGTTGAGATTATGATCAGGGCTGTGGGAGGTTGTGTTCTGGTTATGGGGTGTGTGTGTGGAGGGAGGTGCCACTCTGGCTTTTGGACACTGAAGTGCACTTGACAGATTCCACTGCCCTTCTCTCCCTGTCCTTCCCTCCATGCCCCCCCCCCCTTTATCCACCCTCCTTCCTGCCACCTTCTGATACCCCTCAAGGAGGGCTAGTGATCCTGATTTTAAGTCAGATACCTCTGAGTCCCCTTTTGCACCCCTTCCAACTTTAGAATTTTGTGTTTGGCCTTTGTTAGATTTGAATTCTTTGGGTGGCAAATAAAAAGGAAATTGTTGATGACTATACTTGGCTACGGCCTTAATGTCTCCCGTAGAAGGAGGAATTACTGTAAATCTATGCTTCAGAATTCTAAGTTGGTTCTTCCAGGCTCCACAGCATCATATCTGTTCAGGAACAGCTGTTCAGGCCATAGTAATGATCAAAGCTGTGCATTCCAGAGCTTAGTGCTCTAATAATGGCAAACACCTCTTCTCTTTTCTCTCTCTCTCTGTGAAGAACATAAATTCTCTGTAGACATCTATTTTAGTGATTCTGACATCTCAGTCCAGAAGCAAATATGCCAGGGCTGTTTTAAAATTCGACAGGACACACCAGTAAGAAAACCTCTCCCTTTGGATTTCAGGACTATTTTTGTTCTGGTTACAGAGATGGTGCAGAGTCTCAAAGGATGAGATTTGTGAGGAGGCCTGATTTCTATATAGAATGTGTTATTCAATTTCAGTTCTATTGAAAGAAGGAAAATCCTTTCTCTTTGGTGGGATTTTCCTTGAATCTAAAGAAAACTGATGTAAAGATGTATACATGTGTATTTTATCTCTATCTATCCATCTGCCTACATACCTATCCGTCCATCCGTCCATCCATCCATCCATCTGGCTAACTAGATATCCTTCCTTGGCACCCATGTGATTATCGTTGGTTGGGCCTCTTCTTAGTCACTTAATGATTTAGGGGACAACATAACAACCACAAAGAATAGCTATCACCTTATTAAAGACATCCTTGCCAAACAAAATAAAGGAAAATGATTTTTGGATGGGTCTGTAAAGTGGTATGTATGCTTTCAGTATAACCTCTTGGTGATTTCTTAGTCAATGGGAGGGTCGGGATGGGGGATTGTAATGAAATTTCTCTTTTTTGTTGGAAATTTACAAGGGGTAAAGTGAAACAGGACCTGGAGTCTGTGCACCTGTGTTTGAACCCTGACTTTGCAAACTGGTTAAGCTTTCTGAATCTTCAGCACCTTTAAAGTGAGTGTGCACGTAGTATCTGTGTCATGGGGCTGTAGGAGGAGGCAGAGAAGCATGATGCCTACACACGGTAAGCACCCTGTCCTTTGCTAGTAGTTGCTGTTATCATTATTATATAAATTATTACTATTTTCACTCCCAGAACTGCTTGTGTTTCTGAGATTTTTGGTGGGGGGGGGGCGGGAGGGGTGGTCTCAGTGCTAGGGAAAAAGGCTTTTCCTTTGTTTCCTGCCCCAAACTGATACCTCTTTTTTTCCTGGTGGTGAAGTCATAGAGAAAGGATATGCACTATGAAGTCTGTAGATCCTTGAAGAGAATAGGAATGGCATTTTAACTCCCTTGTCCCTACTCTTGGAAATGTATACCCCATTTTGGCCACGGAATCACAGACTCACATTTAAGGGGGCTAGTGAGGCAGACAAGAATTGTAGAGCTTTCAGAGCTTCACAGACTTAAGTGCTTCCATTGTGGCCTCTGCTACCCATCTAGAGGACCTTGAGCAAATCCTTTAATTAAGAACCACAGTCAAGGAGTTCCTGTTGTAGCGCAGCGGAAACAAATCTGACTAGTAACCAGGAGGTTGTGAGTTTGATCCCTGGCCGTGCTCAGCAGATTAAGGATCCAGCTTTACTGTGAACTGTGGTGTAGGCCAAAGACATGGCTCAGATCCTGCATTGCTGTGGCTGTGGTGTAGGTTGGCAGCTGTAGCTCCGATTGGATCCCTAGCCTGGGAACCTCCATATGCCATGGGTGCGGCCCTAAAGCAAACAAACAAAACAAAAAATGCCCCCCCAAAACCTCAGTCAAATCCCACCTTCTCTCTAGTGAATTGCTTCATCATCCTATCTCTATACTTTCAAACAAGATAGCTTGCTCCTGAATTTGGTTTAGGAATGAAACTTTTAATAACAAACCCAACTTAAAAAAAACCATCTTGCCCATTGCTATTCCAGGAGCAGTGAGGTTTGTGGGGGAACTGGGGAACTGGGGATGTGGTAGGTGGGGATTGGAACCCAGGCTTCACCACCTACTAGCTGTATAGGCTTCCAGGTCACCTGACAGCTCTGGGACACAGTTCTATATTCTGTTCAGTACCTCCTGTTGGGAGTGGATACCTGTCAAAGTAAGTGCCTGACACGCTGCAGGTGATCAGCAATTCCATCCTCTTCCAGAACCAAACCATGGTCACTGAAGAGTCAGGAGAGCTGAGTCAAGAGGCCATTCCACTGCTCCCCAAGGTTAGACACATGGGCTGCTTGGCTTTTTCCTCCAATATAAGAGGTGAATCATGCCTCCATTCATTCATGTGAGGAGGCCCAGCTCTCTCCTGGATTCTGTCTAAACTCTTTTATTGTTTCACAGACTTAAATGACCACAAGGTTTCTTCCTGGGTAACAATTTTTAAATTTTTCCTCTTCCTTTTTTTTTGTCTTTTTAGGTCCGTTCCTGTGGCCTTTGCCACAGCAACACCAGAGCTGGGTATACACTGGATTTTGACACTGCTGTTCATTTTTAACTTCCTTGAGACAAACTGTACTTTTCCAACTCTGGTCACCACAATGAATCACAATATGATACTTTTTTCCAGCCAGCCAACAATGACACTCAATTTAACCAGAGGAAGATCTGAAATCAGAATACACAGGTGAGACTCAGACATGCCAAAACAAACTGTTCTCTAATATGAGAGACTGAATTGGTACTGCTAGATACAGACTTCATAGCCGGGCACCAACGTTTGTTTTCTGAATTCTTAGTTTTGTTCAAAGCCTGCGGTCCCTATTCTCAGGACATGGAGTGGCGAGGGTGTACTGGGGGAAGTTGGCGAGGGAAATTTTTTAAGGAGGGAAATGATATACATTATCAGGAAGGTGTACAAGCATAGCACACAATGGCAGATTCAGAGCACAGGTTGCTTGTGTAACATGGTATTTGTGGCACCTTGAGAAACAAGGGCTGATCTGAGCCAGTGAGGAGTGTAATCAAAGTAGCCTGCAAGATGATAGTTCATGCTGCAGAGTAAACTCTTCTGTTTTTTTCTGGGAGGAGGAAAGGAAGGAGCTGAATTGGAAATGTGACAGGGGTTAGAAGCTAGGCAAGTAAGTAGAAGCCTAGTTGAGTTCAGTGCAGACAATGGCAATAGCTCTGGATATTACTGAGGCAGGGCACGACAAGGAGCCGTTGCAGAAACTAAAATGTGGTTCTAAGGCTGACAGCAGCCAGTGTGCTAACATGCAGAACAGTGTACCCCAAAGGCTGTGCCACAGGATCCTGCCTTACCTGTAAACAAAATCTACAAAGAAATTTAGGGGGAAAGCACTTGAAACAAAGCAAATACATTTCTTCATTGTAGAACTTCTCAAAGCCTTAATAAGCTAATTGTCTCTCTTGATTTACCAAGAAACATACTGCTTTACCTTCTAAGCTAATTTAATGATGGAATTTTTTCTTTTTCTTTTTGCCCTTTTCTCTTGGTAAAGATTACTTTAGTGCACTGGAGATCATAATTTTGGAAATAACCATTAAGAGTTTTTTGTTTATCATTCCAGCATTATACATTTCAGAAAAAGAATTACCTTTTAAATGTGTTTAACTCATTTCATTGAAATCTCCAATATTCCTTAATTTTTAAAAACAGGAATTTACTCTCCCCATGAATTTTTTTTCATTAGGGCCACACGTGCAGCATAAAGTTCCCAGGCTAAGGGTGGAATTGAAGCTGTAGCTGCCAGCCTACCCCACAGCCACAGCAATGTGGTATCTGAGCCTCATCTGCAACCTATACCACAGCTCATGGCAATGCCTGATCCTTAACCCACTGAGCGAGGCCAGGGACTGAACCCGCATCCTTGTGGATACTAGCCGGGTTCGTTACCGCTGAGCCACAATGGGAACTCCTTCTCATGATTTTTGATCAGACTTTATTTTTCAAACTTAAAAAAAATTTAAAAAATTACTTTCCTGGAGTTCCCGTCGTGGCGCAGTGGTTAACGAATCCGACTAGGAACCATAAGGTTGCGGGTTCGGTCCCTGCCCTTGCTCAGTGGGTTAACGATCCCGCGTTGCCGTGAGCTGTGGTGTAGGTTGCAGACATGGCTGGGATCCCGCGTTGCTGTGGCTCTGGCGTAGGCCGGTGGCTACAGCTCCGATTCGACCCCTAGCCAGGGAACCTCCATATGCCGCGGGAGCGGCCCAAGAAAGAGCAACAACAACAAAAAGACAAAAAAAAAAAAAAAAATTAAAATTACTTTCCTTCTTAACTGGGTTTGAATACAAATACAGCTCAGGGACAGTTAAGAATGGAGCAGAGGAGTTCCCACTATGGCACAGCAGGCTAAGGATCTGGCATTGCTACAGCTTTGGCATAGGTCATAGCTGCAGCTCAGATTCCATCCCTGGCCAGGGAATTTCTACGTGCCACGAGTGCTGCAACCAAAAAGGAAAAAGACAAGAAAAAAGAATGGAGTAGAGAGCTTTCCTTGTTGGGTAGGTTTAGGTGGGCTAAGCAGCCCATGTAACCTCTCACACCCTTCCTAGATTCACCATTCCATGCTTAAGGCACCAGAAGTACTGCACCTACATATTATTTCAAGATACAGTTATTACAGCACTTATGATACATCACTTCCCTAAAATAAATATTTCCTGAAATAATCTAAAGCTTCTCATGTTTTTTTTTTTTCTCCTCCCTCCTACAGTGCTGAAACCATGCCAGAGTACCCATGGATATTGCAGAGATGACAACCAAATGTCACCCACATCTCCAGTATCCCTAGGGCTTTCTCAGGGGCCCGTCACTGAACTCTGAACATAAGTTTCGGCTACTGCCAGCCAAAGCTTCTGTGACCTAGTACTCCTGGGAGATCCTGTGCAGTGGTGGTTCAGCCCATACTCTCAGAAGCCCCGACAGCTGGGAGAGGTGCGTATTGGGATTATTAAGACAATTTAGAAGCAAAAGGCCCCCAGAGTCTATTTGTCTCAGGACATGAACTGCTTCTTTTAACCTTCAGAATACTATACTCAAGGTAAGAAAGAGCAGAAATTAAATTTGACAACATGGGATATTCTCAGTGTTACACTTTATGTTATAATAAATCCTTAAACGCTTAAAAATGCAGTTTAAGATACAGATCACTAAAACATCATAGTACCCAGTAGTCCACAGATTTATGGACAATCCAAAGGTAATACTTGCAGTTCACAGGCTAGAGAGATTATAATCCCAGAGGCCGTATCCTGTGGTGTTAGGATCTAAGGGGGAACTGGAGGTTAAAATTCAAGAGAGGTTTGCTAACCCAGATCCTCTCATAGAGTGGCCAGAAATCAAGGCTCTTCGCCGACAAAGACCCAAAACTAAACCTCTCTAAATATAAACTGACGGTCTCTATTTTTTTTTTTAAAGGCCTCACCCATGCATATGGAATCGGCAAATCGGAGCCGCAGCTGCAGGTTTACACCACAGCCATCCCAACACCGGACCCAAACTGCAGCTTTGCGGTAAGGCCGGATCCTTAACCTACCGAGTGAGGGCAAGGACTGAACCTGCATCCTCACCGACACTATGCTGGTCCTTAATCCGCTGAAACACAACAGAAACTCCTGACCCTGGCTATTAAATAAACACGTGTTCTCTTCTTTTCATTGGACATTTGGCCTTCAGCAGATGACTGAACACCCACATACCAGGCTCAGGCCTCACAGGCATCATGAAGGCTACAAATAAGACCTCTGCTATGCAGCATGTGAACTGACAACGCAGGCCAAAACCAACAAGCCACTGACACGTAAGGGTTTACAGAAGCAATGCACACTTGCCATGAGTATGTATATGCCTGGACGGCTTTTCATTTTGGTTTGTTCTGCTTTGGCCAAAAAATAGAGTCCTAATATTTAAAAAATATTTTATTCCCAACCATAGAAGCATCATCATCTACTTATGTTGAAAATAAGTATATTAAAAGAAAGCTGAGTTAAAAGTTTTATTCATTCAACATCTCACATTACAAATATTTAAAAATTATATGCATACTGGTATAAATAGTCATTTGCAAACTATTTAATAACATTAATTTTCCACTAGCACTTCAACAAATGAACTCTTTTTAAAAAAGGAACTGTGTTATATAACTTAGGAGTAGAACATACAAAAATAGGAACTTAACGTGAAAATGACTTTAATAAAAAATGAATTACCCTTATTTAAAATGCTATAATAAATACTACAACCTCCCCATACACAGTAAAAACTATATGGAAATTCAGCCAAGTAGTACAATTAACTGACATACTTAAATAACTTTTCCTTCTGATAATATGAGCAATACACTGGAAAAAAAAAACATTAGGGATTAGTAAAAACTAGACACCCACTTGCTAAAAGTTTCACTTTCCAAAAAATATAACAAAAATCTGATGAAAATTATAAAAACTAATTATACTTTAAATTTTAAAAATATAAAAAATAAAACAGTTGAATACAATATTGTCCCAATTCTTACAATGCTATCAATCACAGTAGCTTTAAAATAAGATAATAAAATAAAGCAAATGACCAAAACCTCTTTTATTCCATTTTTAAAAATAATCTCAAATTTACATTAGTAGAAAGATTGATTTCTGATTCTTTTCTTTAGAAACACCAGCAAGAAAGAGGATTACTCTTAACAGTAGAAAATGACATTTTAAATGTCTGCAATTAAAAACAAAGAATTACACTGCAAAGATCTTTCAAAAGTTTGAAATAAGTATTGCACATAACTTGAAGTTAACTTGCCACAATTCATCACATTCAAGTTTTAAATCACCTTTTAACAGAAGATTCAACTCTTCAAAACAAAAAGGGTGAATTATCAAGTCTTTCCAACAGCACTCTCATAAAATGCTCAATTCATTCACTGCAAGTTTTATTTTGCATTCTGCAGAGGTCTGTGTATGGAGAAGTATATATATTATACCAAAGCGTGGGGACCAGAAGGGGAAGGAAGAGGGTTCCTTTACATAGAAAATAATCAGAAACACTTTATTTTACATTGCAAAAATAACCATGTAATTACTCTGTAACTACATTGTAAGTACATGGCGGGTGCCATGCTAGTGCGCTAGAACTACATGCTTGGTAAATTGAAGTGAGACCCTAAAATCTGTAAACTAATTACATGTTAATTATGTTTTGAGTTACATGGTAACTCCCAACTACAATCCCATGTAATCTGAAGGACATGTAATCAATAAAGTTCAGAGTAATAGATAATAATTGTTTATGCCCTGTAAATTGAAGTGTAACCAAATAATCTGTAAACACGCTTGTCACACAATCACAAGTAAATATTAGTAGAATAACAATTTCTTACATTAGTCATGCATACTAACATTACACACCTGTCTCACGGCAGGCTATTTTTTTTTTTCTTTATGTATAATTTAAAAGAGCAGACATCTCTGAATCAAACACGTAACATCAATTTATTAATATTAAAAATGGCTAAACATTCACCAAAAATGTCTGCGTTACGAATTCATTTTAAAAACTTAGTAAGAAGCTGTAGACAATTTTGTTATTTTAAATTTCTACCCTATGCTTATGAATTTAATTTTTTTTAAGGAACTACAGTGTTATCTTGTCATTTTCATGCGAATTTTTTTTTCATTAATTTGTGACTTCACATAGACTATTTCTTAAATTATAGGTACACCAATAGCTGGTGCTGGGGAAGGATGTTTAAGCAACATGCTTTCTCTTCTCTGCAGACTCTAAAATAGCATTGCCAGTGCACGACATTCATAATTTAAAATGTATGCAGAGCACTGAAATGTATAAAAAGCAGAATATAAGAAAATAAAATTTATTAAAATTATTTATATTAAAAAATGAAGTATATGAAGATCTCTCAGTAATAAAAGTACAAAAAGCTACTCTTTGCAATATGAAAAATTGAGGTATTGCATAAAGAGATATCCCGTCAGTGAAAAGTGTGCCTAAAAATGTTCACTGTTGGAAAAACAAGATATACAAAAGTAGTGCATAACAAATATACATTATGTGCGTGACAAAATAAGTTAGCTACAAAAACACTGTACCGAAATTCAGCAGGTCATGTACAAAGGGAAAAATTATTATTCAAAGCTAGTTCTCAAACAGTGTTATTTCTTGTTAACTCATCACACCTGTTTACTGAGTGGGAACAGCACGATAGCACACCCCAAGCCACCTACGAGCACTGAAAAGAATTAAAAAGAGGCCAATGAACATTCCAATTAGAATTATGTAGTTCAGGAGAAAAGAAAAAAAAAGTCCCTGACCAGCTTCACCAGAGCACCCTCTGTTCGCATGACTGCTTTCGATATTTGCAGGGGGTCTTTAAAAGCAGCTCCCTTTCTACGTCTGATTATTAGACAGCAAATGCCTCCATTTTGACCTTTGGAACTTAACAGGTAAATAGTCCATTAAAGCCTGTGTTCAAAATAAAGGACCGAGTTTCCTAAAGATGATCAGTAGGGGTCATCAGCCAGGTGGTTCCACCGTAGTGCTGGGGCAAGTCTTTGGTTTGGAAGGATCCAAGATGGTACTGCTAGGTAGCGCAACCAGCAAGATTGCCATTAGGTTTTTTGTTTTGTTTTTTAATGTTTTGCACACTGGTGACAATCCTTTCCATGGTGGATAGGGCATTTCGTACGAGAATGTAAAAAAATAAATGTTACTTCCATGACCAGGGCTTCAAGAGACTTAATTTCAGTTTACTCCTGAAGCATACTGTTCAACACATAATAACGCCTTTCAAAAGCTAGAATTTTATTTATAATAAAGCATGCATTACTTGATGGAGTTGGCACTTCAAACACTGACTATGTCCCATGCTAAGTTCTGAAACTGTAATGTTATCTTATTTTATAGGAAGAGTAAGATAAACATACGTACCTTTGCACAGATTTACACAGTTACTTAGTTCGACAGTGCAAAACACTTGGCAACTACTTAACATTTTTTTAACTTTTTTTTTTCATCTTCTATGTTACAACTAAATTACAGGATACCCAAAGTAACTTTAAATCTAAGAGTAAGCCAATCAGCAGCCAATTTAAATATTGGTTTTGTCTTCCAGTTTTGGCTACATATGTAGTTTAACACAAAATCAAAAACCATAGCCTTGAGGTATCTCTAGATCTGTTTTGTTTTGTTTTTTAATGTCAAAATGGAGAGCAAAGGCTGACACCCGATGAGTGTTAGTAAATTAGGATATAGAGTTTATACATAACATCAAAAATAAAATTTATATATTTGTTCTTTAGGAGAGGAAATGCTAGTTTTCCCACCAGCTGTCATTCATTCTAGCTTTGGTAGGTCTGCTGGGGCTCTGACCAGATAAGTTTAATAATAAGTAAGTGCACTCCCCTCAGAAGTAAATGTACCCAATTTTTACAGTCTAAATTTTCAAACCTGTTTAAAAGAAAATAAACCTAGCTCTGCCTACTTTACCATTTTTTTTTTCTGATGTGGTAGTAACTTCGAGGCATAATGAAATTATGTTCCGCCTCTAAACCTTTGAAGTTCGTTGTAATGCTGCTTCAATCTCGCTTGTGCATTTACGTTTGCTTTAACATGCTCTTTCCTGTTAATAATTGTTAACTTCCTCCACTGCTGTTAAAAGAATAAAAAGGGGATGGAAGAAGTGAGAGAAGCAAAAAAGATGAAAGAAAAGAAAGAGAAAGGCAAAAGCACTTCCCTGGGGGAAACCCCGCGTCAGGAGAGATTGATAGTGTTATTGTTACGTGGTTACTTTAATAAAAGTATTCTTATCTGTTATATTAATAATCATTTAATTAAAACCCCAAAATACTCTATTGTTTCATTTCTCTTTTAATATTTCTCTCTCTCCTCTAAGAAAATGTTGCAGGAAGTTTGGGCCCTCTTGGTGTCTCCAGCAAAACAAGAGAAGAAAACTCCCCTGCAACATGATGGCAATACGAAAAAGGAGTTCGTACATATTGTTTTCAGTGACACAAGAATCTACAAAACACCTATATTATAGGTCATTCTTTCCGTTAGACTATTGTTAGCTTACAGACTGCACAAAAGGACATGCCAGCATGAAGAGGTTGAGGAAGGGGGCAGAATGAACAGAAGAGTGCACTTATTCGGAGGCCTGAAAATGAGCACTGCAGTTATCCTCTAGTTCCAGCGGAAGGAGATATGTCGGGGACGGTCACCGCCTTCCTTCACCAGGGGCTTGTGGAATTCCCTGCCAGCGCGAGAATGAATAGCAGCCCAGCAATATTCACAGTAATACTGCAGACAGGTAACATTAGCACAGAAAAATGGAGCGAATTTCCCCCCACAACGGGCCCCCTGACATTCATCACACAGCTGATCATCCAAGACATATGGCTTAACTTCCACCTGCAATCAAAGAGCAAAGAAAGGAGTTGGCATTGCTCAGTGAACGGACCTGGCAACTCTGACCGCGGGTGGACGCTTGCAGCCACTGTCTAAAGGAGTCTGTGCCAAGTGCCCAAAAGGAAGGGCCGGTAACGCTGTCACTGAAATTCAGACAGTTCATCTTTTAAGCACCTGGGAAGGCTTTTATACCCATCCTTTTACATTTTTGTCTTATTAAATAAATACTTTTCAAATGAAAGAAAGGTTCCAGCAGAAATTGAAAAGTGAAGCCAAGTTCATGTTTGGGAACATCAGAAGGAGGTTTGACCCACAGGAGAGTTTTCATGGACACGAACCGCCACTTTAATCAGTGGATCCGGGTCGCTGTCAGATGCAGAATTATAATCTGCACCAGACCAACTAAGAGAGTCCTAGTGCCACAACAGAGCACCTCAATGTACAAGTCAGAGCGAAGCTGCTTGCATCACACGCTCTTGAGCTGTAATAAGGCCCGAGTCATGGTTTCTATTCACGGCGAACACATCTTGGGTTACAGTCATGAACTTCTAACTCCAGCAAAACAAGATACAGCCCCAGGACTCATAATCCAAAACCTCGCTTTATTCTTTGTCAGGAAGAATGGTCTACCTCAGTTGGAGAGTCTCATAAAATGAGGTCTGCTCCAGCGTCCGACAGGCCAAGCTGCCATTTGAGCCTCTCAAGCATTAAAAATAAGCTGGCTCTTAATTCCCCAGTGAGAAGAGGGTCGGGTATTTTTAGTCTTGGAGCAACTCACAATTGAAACTCCCTTAAACCAGGCTATTACTACCACTGGCGCCACCCACCTCTGACAAGAAATCCTGACAAAGGTTAGCCGTGAGCAAAAGAAAAGTGACAGGGAAGGCAGGATGAGCAGAATAAACCAGAGGATTGAGCTCCTGGCCCTGAGGCCATTCCAGAACACTCACAGTGACAGGGACACAGGTCAAAGAACTGGATCACAGAGGAATACAAATGAAGTCTGAATTTCTAAGGGCGAATCTTACGACTCTGAAACCCATGTAGCAATGAAGCAGCGAGGTAGGAGAGACTGTGCACTCAGGATGTGTGTATTTTTCAGTGTGAATAAAAAGGAGCTCCTCCTGCCCCCTTCATCCGAGCTTACAACAGAATCCACACCCTTCTCCTTACTATACCCCCGTAGAGCATGATGACCACCAGAATGGTAAAATTTCAGCTGCCACCCGAAGTAGAATAAACATGAAACGGAATAGAAGCAGTAAATGAAGACCACTATTGACTTGATAGTTTCTACGTACTGAACCGAGAAAGGCACAATACAGTCAAACCAATAAAGACTTTTTTGAGCACAATGCCTTGGAGTGTTGGATGTCTACGTTGGCCCTAAGGAAAGCGCTAGTCTGCCATGAAATAAGGAGCGGACACCAGAATGTAAATCAGTATATTGCTTACTTCATCAAGAAGGTCTTTCTATGAAAAAAAATCTCAACGGAACTAAAATACGATGCTTACTAATGTGGTGGATTCACATTCTGGTGTAAATCTGGATCTCACTGCAAACGAGCAACAAACCGTATCAACTGGCGGTTGGTTCACAGGCCACCCTTGGAGTAGTACTGCCAGGACAGATTTCTACCCACCAGAACATAAAGAGGTCCCCTGAGGACAGGGACCTCTTGTCCTAGGCACTAAAACATTTGCTGAGTGCATGAAACACAAAGATAAGAAATCTGTGGCAGCAATATGGATGCAACTAGAGAGTCTCACACTAAGTGAAGTCAGTCAGAAAGAGAAAGACAAATACCACATGACATCACTTATGTGTGGAATCTGAAATGTGGCGCACACAAACCTGTCTACGGAACAGAAACAGACTCACAGCACAGACATGGAGAATAGGCTTGTGGTCGCCAAGGGGGAGGGAGAGGGAGTTGACAGACAGTGAGTTTGGGGTTAGTGCTGCAAACTTTTATTTTGAATGGATAAGCAAGGAGGTCCTACCGTACAGCACAGGGAACTAGAGCCAATCTCTTGGATAGAAGAGGACGGAAGAGAACACGAGAAGAATGTGTGTATGTATGACTGGCTCACTTCGCTGCATAGCAGAAACTCATACAACACTGTAAATCTACTCTACTTTAATAAAAAGATTAAAAAAAGAAAAACCAAAAAACTCATCTGTAAATGTAAAGAAAGAAGACAAATAATGGAACACAGAGTCTCAAATATAATAGCCTGGAAAACAGAAGAAAGAGTTATCTTTGAGGTTTTATCCAGCCTTTTGATTCAGAGCCAACAAAGAGGAATTTAAAGTAATGAACCACTCCCTGATTTCAGGTGGGAAGACAGATTGCAAATGAAAAGATTATGATTTCTTTTACTTAATCTGTTACAATGAAATATTTCTTACACATGCAGCCCTTGAGGTGAATTTCTTCAGTCATTTGTTATACAGCGCATAGGAAAACAGGGCTCGCTGAGATATTCTCGATACCCCAGGTTTAAAAAAGAAGGCGAGGAGCTCTCAAGGGCATTCACATTTGTATACTTATAACACAGTACAAAGGATTTGGTAAATACTTATTGAATGACCAACTGAACAAACGAATGGATGAGGTGAAAGTCAATTATAGTGTTCTGGTCAGGCTACTCAGAAAACGACGAGAGAGGAAATTCATAGGAAACTCTTAGATGTATCCTACAGCACGCATCTGTCTAATGGGTCCTATAGGCATAACCACCCGCTGTCGATTTAAATCCCCCCCGCCCCCCCCCCCACCCATTCCAAGCTTGGTGATGACACAGAGGGTCATTCTGAGAACTTTCCAGAATGTAGTCCAGGACTTACCCGTTTATCTATCTCTCCATGCTGCAGCTGCACGAAGCGGGCACTGATAGCAGCTATGTAACTCTGTTGATTAGAGAAAGCGACGCGCCCAGCTCCTTTTGGGTACTTCAGCTCAGGGTCGGTATCAATCCCGGCATAGCACACACCTCCGTACAGCCGGTCCATTATCATGGCAAGCTCCACTGCATACGGAGGAGGGAGCAGACACGACATTTGAAGTCAGGAAAATTCATCTGGCTCAGCAAAGATTTCAGCAAAAGCAGTTCCTCTGTCCATCATTATAATATTATTAAAATGACACTAGTTTCTACAACCAGCTGTCTATTGCATTTATCTTTATTCTAATGTAACTAAGGCCAGGGACTCTGCTGGGTGTCTCACAGATATTCGCTCTTGATCTTCACAACACTATGAAGTAGGGAAGTAGTAACTTCCTGAGGAAAGTGGGACAGAGAGGACGATCAGTCTGTGCAAGGTCATGGGAAGTGAAAAGAGTGTGCCCTCGTCTGTCTGCTCTATACCATGGCGCCGCCACATATTTACCAGTTAACAGTGTATTGCTTAATATAAATAGTCTTTTGGACACTACAAATCGGATAGGTAGCCTCTTTGGGGGTCCTTCGAGTGTATTTCCATCAAAACCCATTTTACCTTTCCTTACAGTCTAGCTATGTGCCAGTTTCCCACATAGAAACTTGAGATAATAAATGTATCTTCTCCATGAAGAGTTACAGTTTTGAAGCTGCATTCTTACCCACTTTATGCTCAGTGTGTGTGTGTGTGTGTGTGTGTGTGTGTCTCTGTCTCATATAGGGGCGTGCCTGCGGCATATGGAGGTTCCCAGGCTAGGGAGTCTATTCGGAGCTGTAGCTGCTGACCTACACCAGAGCCACAGCAACGCCAGATCCGAGTCGCATCTGTGACCTATGGATCCTTAACCCACTGAGCGAGGCCAGGGATCGAACCCTCGACCTCATGGTTCCTAGTCAGATTTGTTTCCGCTGCACCACGAAGGAAACCCCCACACTTTATGTTCTTTATCTCACTTATACTATTAACCCTCAAATTATTTCAAGTTGGGGATGAAATGTCTTTTGTAAGGACTGTTCTAGGCACAGATGCACTGCTGATGCAGAGCTCAGTTAATGGCTCCCGAGCACATGGGGACATGGGCAACAATGACCATCTCGACAAATGACTCATTCCTGAAGCCCTTCTCTCTCAGACGACGATGAGAGTGACGAGCAAAAGCATTACGTGCGCTGCTCCAAGAACTGCGGATCTGTGATATCATTAAATCCTCAAAACAACTCCACATAAAGTACATACTTATCCATCTATTGGACAGATGAGGAGACTGAGATTTAGAGAAATTAATTTGTCTAAGGTTACCTGGCTTTTGAGTAACTTTTTATTTTTTAATTTTTTTTTAGCTGAACACATGAATTCAAAGCCAGACACTGATTCTAGAACTCTCACTCTTAGACATAAACGCAAATGCTTATGGAGAATTTATCCTGGAAAATGTGTATAAGATGTTTCTTATGCTAAAGGATGTTTTTTTTTGTTTGTTTTTTGGTTTCTTTGTTTGGTCATACCAGCTCGCAACGGTCGAGGAACACCACCAACAAATATAGTTTTTCGTGGGTCAAGAGGCTGTGAACCATCCATCACAAAGTCACTGTCACTGAGATTCCAAGGTCGAATCTGGACCTAGGGAGTGTGCAAACCAAAATGTCTCATTCTTGATACAGATAATTTATGGGGGAAAGAAGTTTAAAATTATTGCATAGCATTTTACTTTTAAAAGCAATAATCCATATCATTACAAATCAATAAAACTGTAAAAGTAGAAAAGACCTAAAAGGAGCATATCCCAACCCTTCATTTCCTTTTTAAGAGTAAACTAAACCAAGGTGGACAGTTCAATTGAATTGCTTATTATAAGTCAAATCACTTAACATGGCCTTAATTATCTGTAAGTTGATTAACTATCTCAGCTTATTTGGGCCTCTATACTACCCAATCACCCAGGATCTATGTAATTTAAATTTGGCATGGGATTTGATGTTGATTAGTATACAGTGCTAAGTAAACTAGGATTGTGTGCTCGACCCCATGTCCAGGAAATGCAAACTACTTCTGATACTAGCAAATCTGTTGCATTGCTTCAAAAAGCATTTCAAAATAAAAATATTGATGATATTTACAGTAAATGTTTTATGATAAAACACTTTAGTGTGTCCATTACCTCAACCAAGAATCATGCACCTCAATTTAACTGTTTGCATCATCAATCGTTAAAAATGCTTGCACCAAAGTCTAAGGGGTTCATAGTGGGGTATTCCCAACATGCACACCAACCAAGTCCTAAGGCCAGAAGGCCCCCAATTTAAATACCTATGGGGACTGGCAGGGAACAAACATGTCAAGCAGAGAGGGTCTAGGCCACACAGGAACTCTGGGACAACCCCAAGACACCAAGAAGAGCTCCACAAGTTACTGCTAGAGCTGAGCCCACTGACACCTCCATCCTGCGCTATACTCCATCACTGGGTGCTGGCTGAGGGATAAACTATTATTAGCCAGATGTGTCAAAACAAGCTAGTTGCTACCACTCCTTAAGGCTAAATTTTGTAACAAAAACTTTTTCAAAAGAAACAATACACAACGTACCTTTATGTATATACATCATTCATGTGACTTGTGAGAGTACCACATGCAAAAAGTTAAGGATAGCCTTGGGTAAAAACAATTTTTTTTTTAAGGCCGTACTTGCGGTATATGGAAGTTTCTGGGCTAGGGATCAAATTGGGGCTGCAGCTGAGACCTATGCCACAGCAACACCAGATCCAAGTCGCATCTGGAACCTATGCTGTAGCTTATGGCAATGCCAGATCCTGAACCTACTGAGTGAGGCCAGGGATCAAACCCACTCCTCCTAGAGACAATGTCAGGTCTTTAACCTGCTGAGCCACAATGGGAAATCCTGGGCAAAATCTTGATCAAAGAGAGGAAGGAGAAAGACAGGTAGATATATTTGTGCTTTGAGTTCTATTATTCAGAGGAAACTCAGCTACTTATCAAATGCATTACCAGCTGAAGTCTTTTAATAGAAAGATTTTCTAACTTTTAATTAACCAAAAAGTCAATGCCAAAATAATGTGCACAAATATACAGAATGTCAATGTTAGGAACTTGACAGCAACAAAACTTTTTCATTTTGATTCTACTTACAACCATGTCAATTCACAGATACATCAGGATGTCTATGGGTTTTTCAGAGCTAATGAGTAAGAGGTAAAAACAAGAAGCTATTTTCATGCTAGACTCCACTTACTGGCTTGTCTTTGATGGTAGGACTTGATACACACAGGTAGAGTTTTCCATCTTCTTCAATACATGCATCGATGAGAGCCTGAACAGAGCTTTCATCTTGAAATAGCAGAAATGCATAGCCTAGTAAAAAAATTTTTTTAAAGACATAGTTTTCTTTTTTTCTTGGTAATTCTTCAAGGAAAAGGAAGTATACAACTAAGGGAGGGAAAAGGAAAAGGAACAAACAACTAAACTAAAACTTAACCTCACCCAGAAGTCTGATAACATCAAGTGCAGTTACTTCTTTACTTATTTATTTTTTGTCTTTTTAGGGCCGCTCCTGCGGCATGTGCAGGTTCTAGGCTAGGCATCCAATCGGGGGGCTGTAGCTGTCCGGCCTACCCCTCAGCCACAGCCACAGCCACCCGAGATCTAATCTGCATCTTCGACCTGCACCACAGCTCCCGGCAACACCAGAGCCTTAACCCACTGAATGAGGTCAGGGATCAAACCCGCATCCTCATGGATGCTAGTCGGGTTCGTTAACCACTGAGCCACAGAGGGAACTTCCAATCTGGTATTATTCTGAAGCCTCTTTTAGAGTAAAATTAAATTTGAACTGAAAGCATATTAAGTAGAAATTTTAAAGACACATTTGGGAAAATGCAAGTTTAACAATGAAAGATTGTATCGTGAAGGTAAACATTTATGAAAAGAATAAAAGGATAAACTATACATGTATATTGAGTCTTGAGAATTACCTTTAGGAGGAAAATAGGATTTGCTCTCTGCTTTATGCGGCCAATCCACAATCAAAGGGCCAAAGCGTCGAAAACTAGCTGTGATCTCATCTAATGAACAACAAACCAAAAAAGTAGATTTAAATATTTTTATGATCATTTTTGGGAAATTGTTTAGAAAGACAGTTTCAAATCTACTATTTATAAGAACAGTACGCCAAGAACTCCTGTATCTCATTTCAGATTCACCATTATTCACATTTTGCACATTTATCTTCCCCTCTTCCTTTTTCTCCTTCTATATGTATGCATTCACAAATCCACCTACCTACCTATCTATCTATCTATCTATCTATCTGCCTATCTGCCTGTATGTCTGTTGGTCTGTCTATTTTATCTATCTACCTACCAACCTATTACCTTTTTTTAACATGATGCTCTATAACCCCAAAATACAACTGTTGGTACCTGCTCAAAGCAAGGTCACTCCCTTATTTACCACCATACAACCTCCTTCCAATCAGGAAATCATCACTGATACCACATTCTTACCCAATTCACAGACTCCATTCAAATTTTAAACTATCACAATAATATCTCTTTTTTCTTTTCTGACCCACAGTCCTATCTAGAACCAATGCTACATTTAGATGTCATATCCCTAGGCATCAGTCTTTTTACAATAGCTAGTTTAAAGAGTTCCTCATTCTTCCCTGTCTTTTACATACTGGGAAGCCTTAAAATATATAGGTCATTCATTCAGTAGGTTGGCTCCCATCCTGGGTCTGCACTGTTTCCTCATGACCTATGCGTTCTAAACAGGAAGACCACTATGTCATCTTGTCCTTTCACTGGATATGTTAATCTTGATCTGCTAGTCCCGTTGATATCTGCCTGTCTTCTCCATCAAAAATGAAAGCATTTTCCCCTTTGAATTTGATTAATATTTTGTGGGGGAATATTGTGTTACCCATCAATATGCTGTTCCCTCATTAGTCTTGGTGTCCACTGAAGACTCCCGCCTATATCAACTACCACAATGATAACTGCCAAATGCTGATTATCTAGTTCTATCAATCCTTCTACATTTACTAGTTAGTATTATACAGTAAAGAAGAGTTTTCCCTTTTTCACTTATTTAGTCATGAGTTTATTTGTATCAGTAAGGACATATTTTATTCAATGGGTTGTAATCTGATTCTCTCAATTTGTCCCCTACATTGTCCCCGACTTGCCTAGCAGGGGTTCCTATCCTCCTATCATTCTTCAAGTGCTTCCATATTTTCTGACCCAAGGAGATACTCCAGGCTTCCATCTTGTTCTTTCTCTGCCTTAGCCCTAGAATTAGTCCTTCCCTGCCCTAAGAAGTCCCGGATCTGTTCAGTGACAAAAGATATTTAGAAACTAAGATTTGAGTATTTCCTATACTCATTGCTAGTGGGTATTTATTATTTCTAAGTTTTCTCTGAGGACAAAGCTAGGAAACATGAATATACACAGACACACATTTATTATATATATATACATATATATTTCTGTGTTTAAGTATACACACATGTATATCTGTGTGTATCTTTATAAAAATGAGTTCATATTGATACCTGCAAGTCCATGCAACATCTCATGTTTTGTTCTAGCCTTCCCCCTTCCCATGCTTGTCAATTCCAATCTCACTGTGAGAAACCGAGCTCCCATTATCCTCAATAGGACTGCTTTCTTGCTCAGGGTAACCCATCTTTCAGCTAGCTGCCCTGGCAGTCTCCTCTACCTTCCACCTCTGCACCCGAGCCTTTGCTGCCTTGTTTTATTGGACACCATGTAAATGCTGCCGAGGCCTTTGCGCAGGTCCTTTCCATACACCCTCCCTTGGCACCCTCTTCCCCCATACCAACCCACTTCCTCAGACACCAATATCTCTGAGCCTTTTGAGGAAGGAAAAGAAAGGGCATGTGAGATAGGGATGACCCGATCATATTTTACTATTAATAGAAATGATACTAGTTATGCTGTATTACATATTGGGACAGCCAATGAGTAGACAATAGGAAAATAAATTTCCAGGGAAGTTCTGGAAAGAGTAGGTAAGCATGTGTACATAAGACTTGGGAATAGGACAGGACAGAGGAACAGCAAAGAGAGATGAGAAATATGTTCAATTTCTAGTTTGGTAGAACCGTTCTCATATCCTCCAGATTGTAAAACAGCAGTCTGTTCTGCTATGATACCTGTTTCTATGATACATGTAGCTGGTGTGAGATTAGCAAACAGGGAAATGATGTCAGTGTAACTTGAACATTATATTGGTGCACAAATGATTTTTTTTTTTGGTGTTTTCTTTTAGGGCCACAGCCGCGGCATATGGAGGTTCTCAGGCTAGAGGTCCAATCGGAACTGTAGCCGCCGCCGGCCTACACCAGAGCCACAGCAACACTGGATCCGAGCCTTGTCTGCAACCTACACCACAGCTCACGACAATGCTGAATCCTTAACCCGCTGAGTGAGGCCAGGGATTGAACCCGAAACCTCATGGATGCCAACTGGGTTTGCTAACCGCTGAGCCATGACGGGAACTCCACAAATGATTTTTTTCTAGGTGAGGTGAACTAGTATAGTGGGAGAATCACGACCTTCAGCAGGAAAGGAAAAAGCCCCCACCTTGTATGACTTGTAGGCAGGAGCCCCCTCAGTTCTATTACAAGAAAATTAAAAATGAGCACAGCAACCGAGCTTCTCCTGTCAGAGAGGTGTGTTCCCGCCTTGCTGGGCTCTTATCTCCTGAGTGTTTGCACTTCTCAGCTGCTCAAAGGGCCACTTCCATCTGGGTTGCCTCCACGGTAGCCAGCCAGAATTTCCACTCTTGGTTTTGTGCATTTTCAATATTACTTGAGGCAGCCTCTAACATGCTGAGCTACTTGCCTGAACTGTCCAAGTTATTTCCAAGGTACTAACACTCTTTTTTGTTAGTGCTTCTGGTACAAAATTCATTAGGCTCTAAGTGATCTGCCTCTAACCCCACTTTCCCCATAGACTCTGTAATTCTTAGTGCACGATTCTGCAGAACAAAATCCTTCAGGAATACATATTTCACAGTTTAGTAGAAAGGTCTGCCCACCTAAATTGCTGCTGACTTATTAACATGCTTGGTCTTAAGGATAAAGAGAGATGACTAAACACTATTTCCATTCATTTTGCTCAGTTTAAGCCACCTCCTTTGCCAAATTGGTCAAATTTACCTGTGCCTCTAAGAATTTTAGGATAATACATTTAAGATTGCCCAGTAATTTTCTGAAAAGATAAGAGACTATCCAGGCCAGGGAAGGAATTTATCTCAAGCAAAGTCAGATAAAATTCATTCTTCCCTTTTTGTATATAAGCATACAATTTACTCGTCAAAGTCCATCTGGGGTTCAGGAGTGTTAAAGATCTGACCTCCAAAGGGTCATAAAACCTAGAATTCATAATACTAAGGAAAGTGAGGATTCCAGCTAGAGAAAAGAGACAGCCACCTCCAAGAGCTTACTAGAGTGGACGACATTGTGACCAGATGTTCAGCCCAGGATGAATACTTTGAACAGAAGCTATGCCTTCTGAAGACAGGATGGAGATTGAGTCAATCTGGCCTGAAATTTCAACACAGCTTTCTCCAGGATATTTTATCATGGACAAATACAAAAAAACAAAACCCCTAAAACCCATGTTTATTTCGATCTTTGGCTATTTGAAACCATTTTTGTCTCAACTTTCCAAAAGATTGATCAGCTGAAGGAAAATATAGTGTCTCAGTATGTGTAATCTCAATCTAAGTGGGAAGTTATCAAACCTTATTATTAGACCTTATTGATTTTAATAGAAAACTCTTCTATCCTCCACAGCATTTCTTTCCATTTCCATTCAGAAAACCAAGACAAAAGAGATTAGAAAAAAAAAAAAAAGAAAGAAAGAAACAAGGGATATATGGTTGCTATATGATCTGCTTACTTTGATTTTTATCAGGGTCACTTAGAACCACAGATGAATAAAATGCTTCTGGACAACTAGAACTCACATCTTTTTGCATGACTGGCTCCTTATTCAGGTCTCAACTCAAAAGGCAAATACCATGTCCTCAAAAAGGATTTCCTTAACCACCTAATCTCAGAAGTCTCCCTTCTGAGATTCTGCTATATCACGCTGACATGTTTTCTTTTCAGTACTTATTCTCTAATATTTTCTTGCATGTTTACATGTATTTTTATCTTCCTTCTCCCACCAGAATGTAAACTCTACACAAGCAGGGGCTTTCAATCTTGTTTACTGCTGTGATCAAGCCTAAGAATAGTGCATGGCATTCAGAAAGCATGTAAATACTTGACAAGTGCAAAAATACTCACAAAATGATATAACTTTCAAGATTCCCTACAACTCTAGGCTATATTTTTCAAAAGTTCATGTTTAATCTAAGGTTTTAATCTTTAAACAATTAACTATACATTTACAGAGCACTCATAAAAGCTAGGAAATAGGAAAATGCATACTTGAATTTGGCCAAGGCAGGACACATGGACAAAAATGCAGTTAGGCTCTGTGTTTGCCCACGACAGAATCCTTGAGAACTTTCCCCAAGGACGTTTATTCTTTTTCATCTAGTCCAATCACTTCCTTCAGCTGGTTCCCAAAGTCCTGCTCCCTTTCCTTCTGTGAGCTAATCTTACATGCTGTGTTATGAAAAATAGGACAAGAGAACAATGCAATCAAAGCTGAAGACCTGGAGCCAGAAAGGACTGCTATTCTGCTAACAGTAACCATTACTTAGGTGCTACCTACTATGTGTCAGTCTGGGCACCGTGCTATATACAGGTCTTTCTAAATATACCTTCATCGATGTCAGGAGGTAATCCGCCCACGAACACCTTGCGAGAATATCGTTCCACTCTTTCTCCATTCTGGTGAGTGAAGCAGTGGGGTGAACCCAGGCCACTATGAAGAGGCTGATCCCCACGGCCATCATCCAAGAATCCATCTTCCATTGGAAACAGTGAAGACTGACCTGGAACAGAAAGCAGGAAAAAAAAAAAAAAAAAGCTAACAGAAAATGTTCCTTGCCTTTGATTATCTTACACAAGAAACAAAGAAAATGGCAGATCCAATAAACCTGCTGCTTTTACTTTTCTTATTGAACAATAAATCACTTAGATATGCTCCAGAATTTCTATCCCCTTAAAGTCCCAATTGAGTCAGGGAGAAAGTACACAGTTAAACCAAGTGCTGCTCAGCCACCCCACTGGGATTCAGAAAATTCAGCGAGGTGAAATGGAAGTACAGTAGGAGGGAGCATTCTTTTGAAAGCAGTTGGCAGCAGACTGCACCGCCTTGGCAGGGCCCCATGGCCACTGGCAACCTAGACATGCACACGAAGTATTAAACTGGACCATCAGACGCTAGATCACTTAAGTTTATTTAAAACATCATGTAATACAGCCTGCCCAATTTCCTCTAAGAATGTCCCTAAATGGAACAAGTTGATTTTTAAAGTGAGCACTCATTTTAGTTTACCTTAACTAATGGGATATCATCAAAACCCATTTAATGCTGTTATCCAACTTCATTGGCTAGTCTTAACAGAATTTAAGATTTTTAGGCATGCTAAAGATACATTTTCTTTTAGCTAAGTAATTACTAGCTGGAATAGGTGGTATCTAATTCTGAAAACAAATCATTATTATTGCTGTTAGACAGTCCTATCAGCAAAAAGACAAGCAGTGCTAATGTGGTTAATACTCTTCTCACATTTACCTGCCAGCAAAATTCAAACTTATAAACCATCAACAGAGAGCTACAAATAACTGTAGAATCTCTCAAGCACTGTTTTGTCACTTTTCAGGCTGCCAATTCACTTCCAGGTACTACATAAGGAATTTGTTAATGGATCTCACAGAAATGTACCTTAAGATGCTCTTCCTTCACTGAAACATTCCCATGTCCTTTTGTCATCACACTTGTATTCCTTTCAACTTTCATTATTAAACACATACTATATTTGCTATGAATTTACCCTATAAAAGCACAGCTCAAGTGAGTTATATAATGAAGATTAAAAAATGACTATAAAATTGGAGGTTATTTCTGGATTTTAAGTTACTTACATTTTAAAGTTAAGTTACTTAACAAACTTACTTTGTTGTAAAGACAAAACTAGTACAGGAGGCAAAAATAAAGTTTATTCAGACACCTCAAGGAAATGATTGTTCGAAATTCTCTAAAATGTCTAGAGTTTCCTCCCTCTTCCCCCTGCCAATGTTTGAAATTTTTAGGATTGCTTGTTTATATAGTTAATCACATTTTAAACCAAATGTAATATTATGCAGACTTACGAACAAATAAATAAATAAATTTAAAAAGTAGACATAAGGTATTCAAGTATAATTGAACCTCCAACATAATCAGGTATTGAGACTAGTCATACTATATTTTCTCTTTTAAAGATTCTCAATTTTGTTCTAAGAAATTCTTTTCAGAAAGGAAAAAAGGGAAAGAAATCTTCAGATATAAAGTTGAGATTAAAATTATTTCAGTTCAAATCCAAATCCTACCATTGTGACTCCTTCAAATTAGAATGTCTATAATATTAACTATAATACCAGAGAATGTGTTGATCAAAGCTATGTTTCAGTCCCCCTCCCAGTTTTCCCACAAGAGTTAGAAACTGCACAAACTTGGGTCCTCTCCAAATATAACTGACACATTCAAAAGTTAGAAACAATAATGTTACCTCTCCTTCGCCCATATGTCCTTGCTGCATGTCAAATGAGAAAAAAAAAAAAAAACCTTTCAAACATTGTCAAAAGAATCAACTGCGATTTCACCTACCAGCTTTAGAAACTGAAAAAAAAAAAAAAAAAAAGGCTTTATTCCTCATTTCCTGGTAAATATATCAAAAAATAAAGAATCTGCATGGTGAGAGGTCAAATTAATGCATTCTTTTTTTTTTTTTTTTTTTTTTAAGTTCTTCAATGACACTGTAAAAGTGTGTTGAACCTTACATGTTTTAAGGGATGCTTTCTGCTGTAACTGTCACTCAGGGTCAAAACTATAATGAAACTAAGGGAGTCTATAACCTTATCTAAACCAATGCCTACCATATTGATCTTAATTTTTTCCAGAATTTCCTGCTAACCAGCCATTCAGTAGATATTTTAATATTTACTTTTTCACTACAGAATAAAACAGCAATGTTATACTACTTCTCAATTATTCCCTAATAAAGAAAATCATAACAAATGAAAACTTTAGGCAATTTATAAACTTCCTTTTAGTCGGTTTCTTGTCCCTAATCAAATCCTCCACCATGTTCCAAATGTTGAAAAGTAAAAAGTTTAGCATATTATCACCAAGTAAGTTGCAACCAAGAAAAGAAGAAAAATAATATAATAATATGATATAACATAATATAACATTATATAATCTTAGGTAATTATTATAGGTATATACTTGAATACTCAGAAGATGGCAGTATAAACTTCAAGTCAGGAAACTTTTGAGAAAATTTCCTCCTTCAAACAAACTGGAACTTACAAGTGCAATTTGTCCAAATACCCTAATTCTATTCCAAAAACATTTCCTGAATGCCTGGTCTTGCTAGGTACTATAGATAAACAGCACATGGCCTTGACTGCATGGTACTTAAAGGCCAAAAGGCCACCTAAGCAAATAATGATAATGTAAATAACTCTTACAGCACTAGACATGTTAACTGTTAGGTGCAATGGGAGCAGCGGAGGAAGATTAAATAGTCAGAGAGGTGTGGCTTTCAGATGGACCTTGAAGGAAAAACAGAGAAAGGGCGTTGCAGACGTGGCAATGCCGCAAATAGAGGTGCTGTAATGCTCAGGGAGAGGTGTCCAGAATCAAAGCATATGGAACAAGTGAGATCTTGGCTGGAGATGAAGTTTAAACAGGAAGCTGGGATAGGTTTTCAGGTTAGAAATTACAGCACCTTTTAAGACATCATTATGTAAACTGGCCAGGGTTTGTTTGTTTGTTTGTTTGTTTGTTTTATTTATTTATTTATTTATTTATTTATTTATTTATTTATTTATTTCATTTCCCCACTGTACAGAAAGGGGATCAAGTTATCCTTACATGTATACATTACAATTACATTTTTTTCCTCACCCTTTGTTCTGTTGCAACATGAATATCTAGACAAAGTTCTCAATGCTACTCAGCAGGATCTCCTTGTAAATCTATTCTAAGTTGTGTCTGATACGCCCAAGCTCCCGATCCCTCCCACTCCCCCCGCCTTCCATCAGGCAGCCACAAGTCTTTTCTCCAAGTCCATGGCCAGGGTTTTAATTCTTAGCCCTCTAGATAAATGCTAAGTACGTATAACTCAGTTATAACTGAGTTGTAAGTATAACTACAAGTACTATGTGCATATTTTCCAAAATGAAATTGTCTCATATCAAAATAGATTTCTATCATTACTAGACATTGAATTTCACCAAAGTACTTGGGCAAAGGGATTAAAACCACATAAAATCTCCCTCAGCATTTAGGTTTTCACTTTAATGGTTCTTAAATTTGGGGTGTGGTAGAGGTATTTTCTCACTTAGTGAACCTGACAGAGGTTAGAAAGACAGAGATATCACAAAAGTAGAGGCTTGTTTAAGAACATTCTATTCACACAACTGCTTTAAAGATAAGCGAGTTTGGGGAAATGAATGATTTGAAAATCTTGGTTCTGTCAATCTTAAAAAGTAGATGGCTGCTACTTGGATTTCTGAGAAAAGAGATATTTGAAAAGAGTAGGCTTTCAAGAGCTACAAATTAAAACTCTCATAGCTTCTACTATTTCAAAAATATCTACAGTTTCAAGAACAGCAAAGGCTACGGATCAAAAGCAAAAATCCAGTGCTCTCAAAGTCTCCAAATATGTACTTTCAAACTTCAATTCTGCACCACAAAATTAAGTTGGTTGATATAAAAGAATTCATGATTAAATTCTGAGATGAAATTCTAAAAACTATTTAGAAATAGTGTCCCATATTTATGGAAAATATGTTATGAGTATAATGCTTATAACTACAAAAACTGCCAAATCAAATAGGAAAATTATATAAATCAGTACCCCAAAATAACAATGACATTCTGGAGCACAGAAAATGAGAATGTTTAAATTTTTGATTTCCACTTATTATAATGCTATTAATGCTATACACTATTTTATGTAGTGTTTTTTGTTTGTTTGTTTTTGTTTTTTTGTCTTTTAGGGCCGTACTCATGGCATGTGGAGGTTCCCAGGCCAGGGGTCTAATTGGAGCTACAGCTGCTGGCCTTCGCCAGAGCCACAGCAATGCCAACACACCACCTACACCACAGCTCACGGCAACGCCAGATCCTTAACCCACTGGACGAGGCCAGGGATTGAACCCGAAACCTTACGTTTCCTAGTTGGATTCATTTCCACTGCGCCACAATGGGAACTCCTTACGTAGATTTTGACGTATAACATACACACAGGAAAGTACAGAAATCATAAGTGTACAGTTCAATGAATTTTCCATAATGTGAACACACTTATGTAACCAGAACTCGGCTATTAACAGAATGTTAAGTAGTGCCACTTCATCTATGTATGAAAGAGGTACTAAGCACCTTTCTCTCATCTATTTCCAATTACACTTGGTATAAACATATTATGCCAAAATACTTATAACACAGACCTTCACCACTTTCCTGAGTAAAATGTCAGACAGGTTTCCAATCTCATGATTATCAAGCACTGCATACTATTTGATATTTTTCAAACACCTGAGGAAGTGGCAAGTAAAAAAAAAATCATTTAAGATATGTTTAAAGAAATCTACGTTTTGGAAAACTTCTGGCTAAGTCAGCCAAAATAAACTCTACTCAGAATTTTCCTTTAATTACCAAAGAGTATACACTGTTAAAAGTTCTTAAAAAAATGCATGTTACTACCAAATAAAAATCTTCTAGTTGCCATCAGAGTTGAAATGAATACTATTTATATGTTTATCTTTTATATTCATTATTTAGTTTTAATTTATAAAGTGTTCAATATTTAATGTTCACTACTAAAATGATTCAAGAATGTTCTTAATGGGCTAGAAACAGTATGGCTATAAATTTTTCTAACTTCTGGAGGCATGTTACTGATGGATTGATAAATACTTTATTTCCAAAATGTCTTTACCAGATTGCTTACAAATGCCCTATATTCTGATCCAGTTCCTGCTGGTAAAACATCCCATGTTTGGGGTGCTAGACTTGCGAAGAAGGTACAGAAAGATAGATCTTTTTCAATATATATTATATTTATATATATGTAATATATACATTTCATTATTAAAATGAAACTATTACATATCTCTTAAAAGTATCCTTTTCTCATTTGTTGTAACATTTGTTAGTCACAAAAGAAACAAAGTATCCATAATCATGATATATTTCTAAGAAAAATCACAGCCTTTAAAAAATATGGCACATATTCATGTGCTGTTACTAAAGCTCTCTAAAATGTAGTTTGCATGAGGTACCTAACTGTGTACTGTATGGTTCTTATTGAGTGAATTAAAAAATAAAGAAAATACAAATAACTATGTGGGAATATACATGAATATTTGTTCTAGAAACAAAATAAGAATCTTTGGGGGCAGGAACTGGGATTGGGGAAAAAAGAATGATCCCACTGCTTGTTTTATTTATTTTTTTGGTACTATTTATATTTATTACTATTGTGTGCACAATATTCCTTTATTTGTTCACGGACCCTTTTCTTCTTGGTATTTATATATTAAAAATAAACAAATGATACATGAAAGAAAAGCAACCTTTCCTACATGAGGGCCTTTAATCAATTCTGTAAAGAACAGGATTTAGGCCACGAGGAATAAATTGTGCCTAGCTTTTAGTGGGCAATGAAAGACTGATCCTGCTCATGCTACCTCAGGCTCTCCATCTCATTGCCTCCATGTGGAAAAGGCAGATAGCAACACTACTTGAAAAAGGGGAGAGGGGTGAGGGTTCAAACTAAAAGATGTTATCTAATAACTGATTTTTCCAGTAGGACTCCCCAAAATACACAGTCAAATTAGTAAGTTAGTAAGTCAGTTAAAAAGACATGAATCAAAGGCTGGAAGCTAAAAGGAATTAAACTGTCAGCAAAAGAATAAAGGTGGTATAACCAAACAGCAGACAATCATCACAAAGACCAAGATATACAATTCAACGAAGATGCAAAGAATCATTTTAAATGATTTTATAAATCACCTCCTAATTTATTAATGGGGTCATTGTCACGGAATTATTTTAGATGTATGCTTAGCAGAATTCTTCATGTCACATTGTGTTTATACTAGCTTGTTGGTAAGATATAAAGAATGTTGGTAAGATATAACAAATATATGAGAGCTACCTTACAGAAGGGTAGAAAATGAATTTAACTCTAATTTCTGTATATCTCTAGCCCCCATTTCTTATTTATAAAAATAGAGAAATGAAGAGAGAATAACAAAAGATACTACATGTATGGAGTTCTGGTCGTGGCTCAGTGGAAAACGAATCTGACTAGTAACCATGAGGACGCAGGTTTGATCCCTGACCCCTCTCAGAGGGTTTGATCCAGCGTTGCCATGAGCTGTGGTTATAGGTCAAAGACGAGGGGGCTCGGATCTGGCATTGCTGTGGCCGTGGCGTAGGCCAGAGGCTACAGCTTCAATTCAGCCCCTGGCCTGGGAACCCCCATATGCCTTAGGTGCGCCCAACTCCCCTTCCCGAAAAAGCAAACAAAACAAAACAAAACAAAAGATACTACATGTATGTATGATGGTTAGACAGCCATAGGCTCAGTAAATAATAATTTTCTCCCTTCCTCAAGAGTGAACTCATATGTATATTCTTAGGTTGGTCTTCAACAGTTACTTTCAGCTTTTCATTACTATTCCAAAGCTAATGACTGTAGAGCACTTTACCACTTACAGTATGTCTGCATATTATCTTTTTCATGAAGGGATCTTTCAACTCGTTCCTTACTGTAGTAACTAGAACCATATTACATACATTTTCAGTAAGAAACTATAATCTACATTTCTCTTGGGTAAATTATACCCTCCTTTTCATAGATATCTGTCCCCACCCCGCCTTAAGCAAACAATCTTCTCTCTTTCTTTACAAAGAACTATAATTAAGAGATGTTGCTCCCTGCTACCCTTTAAAAGATCTCTTACTAATCTCCTCTTCTGGGACAGCAAATATTTTAGCTGATGCCTCTAAGTGAAAGACATCCGTACAGGATAGGACATACATACATGCATCTGTTAAAACATAATATATTTTACGGTTATGTAACATTCCCTGTCACAAGGTTTATTTTTGAAGCAGCTAATCCTAAGGGCTAAAGCAGTGAAATGAGAGGTTGGGGAAAAAAATACCATGCACAAAATACCGTGCACAAGCACTTTTTATACAGAGGTGGTGGCTGAATGTTAGTTTTTTGGGGCAAAACAAAGCTTCAAGTCAGGTAAAAGGAAAGTTAATCATTTAATCTGATGTTTGTTTCAGAGCTAAACCAAGACACACCAGAGGAATATGAGGTAAAGCCTGGCCTATGTTCAGCATTCCTTTCTGACTTAGCTGAGAAACGGAGTGCGTTGCAGGCTTGCTTTTCATAAGCATAAACTAGATATTCTAACTATAGTCCTACTACATAAAATTAACTAGGAAAAGGTAACTGTTATGGGACGAATAGTGTTCCTTCCGCAAAATTCATAAGCTGAAGTCCTGACCCCTAGAACCTCAGAATGTGACTATTTGAAATAAGGTCTTTAAAGAGGTGATTACAGTTAAACGAGGTCACTGGAGTTGGCCTGGATCCAATATGACTGTGTCCTTATAAGAGATTAGAACACAGACATGCACAGAGGGGAAAAGACAGCTATCTATAAGCCAAGGAGAGAGGCCTCAGAAGGAATCGACCCTGCTGACACCCTTGATCTCAGAATTTCAGCCTCCAAGACTGGAAATAAATTTCTGTTTAAGCCACAGTCGATGGTACTTGTTATGGCAGTCCTAGCAAGCTAATACAGTATCCTAAGGTAGCTAGAAAGTTTTTTTTTTTTTGTTTGTTTGTTTTTTTGTCTTTTTGTTGTTGTTGTTGCTATTTCTTGGGCCGCTCCCGCGGCATATGGAGGTTCCCAGGCTAGGGGTCGAATCGGAGCTGTAGCCACCAGCCTACGCCAGAGCCACAGCAACACGGGATCCGAGCTGCGTACGCCGGATCGTTAACCCACTGAGCAAGGGCAGGGACCGAACCCGCAACCTCATGGTTCCTAGTCGGATTCGTTAACCACTGCGCCACGACGGGAACTCCCGAAAGTTTGTTTTTTTAAAACCTTTAAAATCCAAGGATTTTCCCCAAGAATGCCCCTCAAAACATCTCTACAACTAATAACAAAGCAACAATTTCCTAGAATAAGCAATTGTTACTTATTGAATTATACTGGCAAGGCCTTTTAAAAGTCATGAGTGGAACATGAATATAACTGCATAGTATGAAAACTGACGACTGAGCACACACAAGGGGAAGAAAGAAAGCAGTCTGATCCATTGGATAAATAAGCCCTTTTTATATTTATAAAATACAAATTCCAATATTATAGACTGTTGAAGCTAGAGAAACTACTTTGAATCTTTCTTCTTTTTGTTTATTTAGGATTTTAAATTCCCACTTCTTTCCAGAAAGCTCTGAAATTGCTTGAAAATTTCAAAACAGGTTATACAATAAAAATCATATCAAATTCAAATGTGCACGCGAGAAAGAGAGGAAACGGCTCTTTTATATTTTTATTCAAACAAAACAAAATGGTTTTCAATTCAACAGAGGCTTGGAAGAAAAAGCTCTGAAAATTATAGTTGAAGCAAAATAGGGTAGCTAATTAATCACCTTTCTGAAGGTTTTTACAAGCTTGAATAGACTATTGATAATGAACAGGAAAGAAAGCTCCTGGAAAGCTCCTTTAAGGGTTTTAAAGCCCTTAAAGTTTTAAAATTGAATAATGAATATAAAGCAACACAATATATTAGGCTTTTACTTTCAGTTTTAAGAAAAGGATGAATGGATGTAAGATGCAAAGGGACTTCATTTAAAAGTAAATAAAGTTTCCTGTTTTCTATCTTAATAAGAGACATGAAAGAATGTTCAATCGCAATTTTTGCAATTCATCATAATCCCTTGTTTTGTGTTTTTTCCACATAAATCTTTAGCACATATATTCCTAATCCTCCACAAATGACATTCTAATTATTTTAACTTGACTATATGACAGGGGCTATGCTAAATGATTTTACATGCATTTGATCTTCACCACAATCCTATGAGATGGGTAATTGTGATTTTTGAGTTTATCTTCATTAAACACAATTAATGAATTAGACTAGATTTGCAATATGGGGCCCTGAGCTACAGTGAGAACAAAGCTACTAAGAATCAATATATGAATGAGATCAGTTTATCTACAGAAGCAATCCACCATAGAAGATGTTTCATAAATTTGAAGAAAATAGGCAACGTCTAAGCCTAAATTAAGGTGACTAAAGAATTGTCTTAACATCCCTCTACCTACACCGTGCTTTCATTTCAAGATTTTTAAGCGATTTTCTATAATTTGGACTTTGCAATCAGAGAGAGAATAGCTCTATCAGGAAACTGCAGCATCTCGTCTACCTAGAAGTTGTACTATTCATCATAAATGAATAAATTGGCATCTGGTCCTAGTTGGCTGGTTATTAAGAACTAACACTTGATCAAATCTGACGAAAATCAAGTTTTGAGATCCTGCAAAGCTGAATACTAGATTTAAGACCATGGCAGCCATAACCCCCTACTCTGGGTCTTGCTTGAGGAGCTAGCAAGTTTCCCCTTTTTGACATCTCTTTGTTCTTTATCTTCCTATCTTTCAGTTTGAGACAGTGTTGACCTCAGTCAGAATACTTTTATAATAACATTTCCATGGGTACAGCAGTAAAAACCATCTAGTCTCCTTCTAGAGTCTATGGACCAGTAAAACTTCAAAACACAAATATTTAGGGGAGAAAGTTACCTTCATTTTTTCTTTGCTAAATAAGTGTCATTAAAAAATCATCTATTCTTAAAAAAAAGGACATTAACAGGGGGGATTAAACGGAAAGACAATCTCGTAATAATAGACTCTTAAAAAAAAAATTGAGTTTGGCTTTAAGGAAAACTCACTAGAGAGTTTCTTTTTCTCATCTCAACAAAGATGAACCCCAGGGGCAACTGATCTAATTTAGTGACTTCATGAAGAAACTGGGACAAAGAAGAGTTGCTCACTTTGCCTAAGATCACACAATAGTATCTCAAAGCTTGGTTCACTGCAATCTCCAGCACCTGACTCTGGAACTTGTTCCACAGGAAAAGATAAAATAATGCCACAATGGCAACCCTTACATTAAACACCCCCTTATCCTGATGCCACTGTCACCACTGTGTTTGGTTTTCGGCCTACACACATTTATGCTGCAATGTTATATTTTGGCATTATTTCTGGCAGCTATATCATGAAAAGACCAAAGACTGATGAACAAATGAGGTTTTTTTTACAAACTGTACAGTCTCTAGAGAATTTAATGCACCCAACACTCTCACTGGCTCAACAATCCTACAGAACACTGATTTTAAACACTAACCAAAGAGAAAACCAGTCATAAAAGTAATTTTTAATTTCCCATTCATAATATATCATAGACAGGAAGTAGGATTTTTGGTCTTGTTTTGTTTTGGGAAAGAGGAGAATACAGTTATTTAGTCAAGAATACTTAGAAGTGGTGGGACTTAAGAATGAGTTTTGGCAAATAGAAGCCATTATGGACATGCATTTGAAATCCATACTTAGCAGTAAAAGAAAAGAAGTAAATAAGATTTCTTCATTCTACCCAATTATTTCAAACTATAGTACCACAAAAAAAGACACTTTTAAAATTCTTTAATTCCTTCTATGAGTAGACGGTCCCTCCTTCCCTGTGAAATTTAGTCTGCTTTAGAATACCAACAATAAAAGAACTCAGCAGCACAGTGGTAATATTTAGAAAAAGCAAGGAGAATTCACTGAAGGTACTCTAAAGGTTAATAAAACTTCATTTTTCTTATTCTCATTAGACAGCAAACAGTGAATGACCTTGTCCTTTGCAATATCAAGCCCAGTGGTCTTAGGCTGCTTTGTTCTGATTTTAGATCTCTGATTACCTTCCCTTTCTCCTGTAACATTTTTCCAACTACATGGAAATGGTTTTCATGTTGACATTTCAAAGGTCACTCTACAGAGGCTAATGTTAGATTAAGCCATTCTTTATGTGTCATTATGGAGTTATTCTCATTCTCACCAATTTCAAGACAGCAAGTCAGTTGGCTCTCAAAGTTTAAAAAAAGTTCCTGCCGTAACTTGGAGGAATAATAATTATTCATAAAATAGCTGATAGATTAATAGCAAATTGCAGCTATCATTACAGAGCAAACTAATGTCATCTCCCCACTTCTTGAAGCATAACTACTGTATTCTACCTAGTACTACCTTGTTTCAGTTCTGTGAATCAATTACCACTTACCATTAATAAGCAGAGAGCTATCGGATCCTGGATATGAATAGTTTAGACGACCTGAGGGTAAAAGAAGGCCGTTACTAAATTTACTTTTTTCATAGATGGTTTAAACGTATTCAACAACAAAGCTGACTTAATCACTTAATAGGTATTTAAAAAGCTGTATTATGGGAATAAAACTTTGCTGTGCTAATAATAATGATCACAATGAGTCAGAGGACATATCAAATAGCACCTTCACAAACATTCAAAAAGGAAAGGGTTGAAAGTGGGAAAATAAAATATCCCTTATAGTTAAGTATTCTGTTATTCTAATTTCCAAATCCCCACTCCAAAGTAATTTTCTTTATACCATTATGTTCTAACAACAACTCATAATAGCAATCTGCATGTTTTTTCCTCATAAACGTGCACTTTTTCTTTCCTGTGTAGTTTTTCATTGCTTTTTAAAAGTATATAAATAGCAGTAATATTTTTTATGATTTGAAATAAACGTGATAGTCTTATGTCTGTACGTACAGACAAGGTAATGGGTTTAATTTCACATTTTAGGGATTAAGTAGGAGGTAAAGAAACACATTTCATTGTACTTACACATGAAGAAAATATCAAAGTTTGTAGTACAATGTCCAGGGAACAGTAGCATTCAATTAATTTGGTTAATTTCTTCCAAATTTTGAAGTGTTTCAAAATATAATGTAATGGGCGCCCAAGATACTCATGAGAAAAGGGTTTGTGAAAACCTAAAATTTTTGGAGGATGTGACATCTTCCAAATTGGCAGCTATAAAGGGAGGAGATGCATTTCTGTTTGGGAAGAGTTTCTACATGTAAGTTAAGGCATCTAAGACCACATACCATGTAGCTCGTTCTATGCTCTAAGTTGTAAAAATCATTTTGACAACATTTTTATGCCTCCATATTCCTCATGCCCTTCATAAGAATGGGGAGGAATCCTCAACAAATCTTGTTCATAGAAGGAATGGATAGGGGAACTGGACTGTTGATTATCCACCACAGTCCAGCACTCTATAAATCAGCAGTAGTGTGAGAATTTAAAACTGACTCAGAATTACAAACGTTCTATTAGGAAATGGCAGTCTAAACTCTGATCCCCCAAACCATAACAGAATCTCCAGTGAAAAGGCAGAGATTCTCCTATGTCTGGAGGCTGGGGCAAGCCTTTCAAGGTGCCAGGAAGAATCTACCTAGTTCCAGTGGACACTATGGGAACCAGAGCTAATATTTGGTCCTATCAATCTACCGGCCACACATTTATAATTCATCAGAAAGGAACTTTCGGCCACAACTATCCTTCGATCTCTCAAAAGACTACTTTTCTCCACAGAAATCAACTTGTGCCATGAAAAAAACTGTTCTCTGTTGTGAACAGCTTTAATTAATCCACATGCAAACCTTAGAGTATAATGTGAAACAAAATCTGAACTTAATTTTTCTACAACTTAAAACCAACAAGGATTTTTAAAATTACATTGTTAAATGCTCCACTTAAAATTCAGCTTGTTACTATTTAGGGAGGAGAGATAGGGATGAAGGTAGGCAAGGTGGGGGTAAAAATTAATTTGATATTTCGGTTTCTTCCTAAAAATTGGCTTAGTTATTTAATGCTAATGTACACAGCCAAGTATCCAAATCCAGTGAATTCCAGCTGAACTGCTTTAACTACAAGCTCAGATCACATGACCTGTCACAAGTATAGAAGCACAGACTTGAGATGCTGGAACAAGAGCATGACTTTAACTGTTAAAAACCTGGGAGGGAGAGAGGGAGTACTGTTTCTGAATCACTTAAGTAGCAGCTGACTCTCTGTAATGGAACATTTGCATTAATTTTATAGCTGTAAAACCCTCTAGTCCACAAACTAACAGCCATCGCTCATACATTCTTATTAATCACAAAACATTTTTTCAAAGATGACACACATCAACACAGAGAAAAAAATATTTAACAGTGTTAACTGAAGTTATGAAAATGTTTTATTATTTCTAAGATAGTCTAATTTTTTTTAACACTAACATTCCCACGGAAACCATGGCTGTTCGATATGAACTATATAATGCCTCTTATTTAATACCAAGGAAAGATAATTAGCAATGAAACTCCAAAAGACAAATTCCCAAAATAGCTGGCACAGTTTAACAAATCGAGTTCCACCTGATCAGAAAGTCACCTTTGGAGGTAGCTTTTAAAAAGACAGATAAGAATATTTCAACTTAAGTTAAGGCACGAAAATCCCTTAACTCAGTTCTGAGAGACTGCCTCAACACACACTTCCTAAAGAGATGCTACCCGCACTCCTAAGGAAGGTAACCTTTGAGACTTTTTCTACTCTTTAGATTCTAAATACAGTAATTCTACCCTTCAGTTAAGACAACAGGGGCTGAAGAATCACTGGCAAAATTCATAGTTTAACTCTGAAAGTGATACTTGTTTTTATTTTTTGACCTGTTCTTATGAGTCCTGTCAGGCTGGGATCACTTCTGACCTCTGAGTAGCAAATATATCTGTAATATTTTATTAAACAATCAGTAATGCTTTCTACTTCATTTAAAATATTAGCAGGAGTTCTCGTCGTGGCGCAGTGGTTAACGAATCCGACTAGGAACCATGAGGTTGCGGGTTCGGTCCCTGCCCTTGCTCAGTGGGTTAACGATCCGGCGTTGCCATGAGCTGTGGTGTAGGTTGCAGACGCAGCTCGGATCCTGCGTTGCTGTGCCTCTGGCATAGGCCGGTGGCTACAGCTCCAATTCAACCCCTAGCCTGGGAACCTCCATATGCCGCGGGAGTGGCCCAAGAAATAGCAAAAACAACAACAACAACAAAAAAAAAGACAAAAAGACCAAAAAAAATAAAATAAAATAAAATAAAATAAAATATTAGCAGTATCATTTAAAAAAAAAACAAACAAACACCTTTTAAAAAGACCTTTCATAATGCTTCCCTACCCTCCTGGCCCTATCCTATAAATTCTTTCTATAATTAAAATATCGAGACTCATCCATTCACGACTTCTATTATAGATAACACATATCGCCTCCTTTCTGGAAATTCTCTTAAAGCTCCCATTCAAGTGCCATGGGACTTTAAAGTCTTCTACAAGCCTTTCACATTCTCCTGGCAGCCCTTTCATTTTTGCTCTAGTATCTTCTTTCCTCTATGGATACCAATTTTCACCAGCCTTTTTGCATTTTGTATTTCATGGCTAGGTTACTGACAATGCCCTCCCCCTCTCTGAGACACTGGTTCCCTTTCTTTGTTTCTGAGGGAAGATATTTTACAATCTTTGTTTTTCAGATTTACCTCTTTCCAAGGCACCTTTCAAACCAAAAAGGAAACCCCCCTTTCAGATCACTCACCAAATTTTATTTCTATGTTGCAACAGTCAACCTTCTTAGGTAATCATTTCAGCTACTGGCTAATTGTCTTATCTCTTTTAAGTAATAGCCCTCTTTAGGAACTAGAGGTGTTTCTGTTTGTTTGTTTGTTTAAGCTAGGTATCTGGAGTTATCTGTTTGGGTACCAGGTTAGCAATTGATGAGTTCATTTACTGAACTTAAAACACCAGCATTTCACAAATCAATAAACTGAAGTAAAATAAAAATCAGTGATATACATGTGTTCCTTCTCCAGATTTTGAAAAAAAGTTTTGTTTTGTTTTACCTTTTTAAATAGGAAAGACTTCTATTTGGCTCATATCATCCCACCAACACTGCCTTTAGTGGAAAAATAAACGACAAAATAGTCCCTTTGAAAAGAAATTATTTTCCCCTGAACCACTTAAAAACTGGTTTTAAGAATTCTTTATGCAATTAAAAATTTTTAATTAAAAACAATCAGTGATATAAAAGAATATAATCCAGTGTTTGTGGTTTGTTTCATTTTTTTCTTTCTTTTTTTTCTTTTTACAGCTGCACCTGTGGCATATGGAAGTTCTCAGGTCAGGGGCTGAACTGGAGTTGCTGCTGAGGCCTATGGCACAGCCCCAGCAACACCTGATCTGAACCACATCTGCGACCTATGCTGCGGCTTGTGGCAATGCCAGATCCTTAACCTAATGAGCAAGGCCAGGGATTGAATACTCATCCTCAGAGAGTCAGCACTGGGTCCTTAACCCACTGAGCCACAACGGGAACTTTGATTGGGTTTTTGATGATTCATCTACCTATAAACATAGCCCAGGTTTTAGCACATTTAGAATTGAATTCCTTAAGGGAGAAGGAAGGCATTAGGATTTTAGGCAAGTGAATGTATTTAGTGGATAAAATTCAGTCCTTGAAGGAACTTTGTATTGATTGTATTATAAATGCAAAGAAATACTGCCTGATCAGCAGTCCTAACCTCAAGGGACACTATGACAGGCAACACAGTAGTCTCTGGAGGCCAGCTGTGGCATTTGGAGCCAGAAGCCTGACATACATCATGCAGAAGGCATAGACTATATTTGGTGACATGACTCAACCTAGCCAAATATAGGCAACTGACACAGTGTGACTCTGGGGAACTACACTACCAAATTCTACAGCCTAGAAGAGATTCAGACTCCAACTAGGCAATTCTATGCTAGGCATTTGTGAGTTGGAAAGGACCAATATTTACCAACTAGAATGACTAAGAATTACTGGGGGGAGGAGGTGCTCAAAAGAACGGTGTGTACTATCATATTTTTTTAAGATACTAACTAAAAGTAACTGAATTAATGAGATGAAAGGAGAAAAGACTAGAAGCAAATACGCTAAAATATTAGCAGTATATCTATTATTTCAAAATTAGGTAAAATAAATTATTTTCTAAAAAGTAACCCACATATTATTGCTACTGGTGATTCAGCAGAAAATGATAGAATGCTACCATTTCAACATATAAACATAAAATAGCAAACATTCTACAGTGCTACTAGATTTCATGCTATGACCTTTTCTTTTTCAGAGTTGTGCCAGTATTGCTGGGGACATGGTATCGGCCAAGGCATGACACAGGGATAACTCTGCAAGATTGTCTAGTATAAAGCCGTGCAGTCTGAAAAGTGACAGACAAGAAGCATGAAATTCTGAGTGTGTGTGTATATGTATACACAAACACACACACATATGTTTAGATTATGCCTTTTTTTTTTTTTTTTTTTTTTGGCCACGATGTGCCACAGGGAAGTTCCCGGGCCAGGGATTGAACCCATGCCACTGCAGTGACCACACCAGATCCTGAACCCACTGTGCCATAAGAGAACTCTGAAATTCTGAATATATTTTTACTGACTCTCACTATACAAACTTAGATACTCCAAAGAAAAGGGAGAGGTTTTCAGTGGATATTGTTAAAAATTTCTAATAGGAAAAGGATAAGCATGGACTTAGGTGCATTCCTAAAACAGATGAAAAGTTTTATGCATATGATATACCACACTCACACAAACACACACACACACACACACACACACACAAGTATACATTATTTGCTGTTGTTTAACCAGCAATGCTTCTCCTGGGTCTCTTTCTGCTATTTTTGTTTAGTTCATATCTAAGTAAGACAAGGCTATACTGCCCTAAATAAAATTTTTTATAGATTATAGTAATTATTTTTTAAAATGCTACACCAGAAACCTGAATTTTAAAAAATTAAAAAAAATTTTTATTAATGAATTTTATTACATCATTTTTTAAGGGAGGTGCTGTACCTGCCTTTCTTTATCTGCTATTTTTACCAGCACTGCCTCAGACTTGCCGCAAGATGGCGCTGTGGGGTCCTGGATGACGCAAAGCAAGGTTCAAGAAATGTATAAAAAAAATCAGGTTTTGAATACCAACCTTATCCATACACAAATGCCGAACACATATCAATATGAACAAATAAAAATGTATTCTACATGTTCTATCATTTAATGATACAAAGATTATCACTTTTAATAATTTATTCTATTGGCCTAAAAGTAAGTCCCCAAATCATAATCAGTAACATTATTCTACCCCTTAACGTATCTATGATACAACCAGCTTCCAGTAAAGATGTTTCCACACAAAATTACGAAGAAGAAACTGGCTGGGCCTGACATTAACTGGATGGAGAGTCTTACCCCCTCCAAAAGAGCCATTTAAAGTATACATACACAGAGTTTACAGTAAACAAAACCCCTCTCCAAGAAAGATCTGATGTTCAGTTTAAAAGCTTGTAAAAAATAAAAATAAAAAATTTGAATTCTCTTGCCTATCTCTCTAGGTTCATCTCTCACACTGCCATTTCCCTTCTCGCAGTAGGTATTCTGGACTTTCAGAAGTACTGGCCCACTAACTTTTTTTGGCAGGATGGGGCATTAACTTTTACTTCTGGTTCTTTCCTCTGGCACGCCTTCCTTTCTCTCTGCTTCCGATGTTGTTTCACCACTCAAGCTTCCACAATTTTGTCCAGGTAGCTTCTTTCACAGGTCTCGCAACCTACGGAAAATCCCTGCCCCAAGCCACCTGCTCTCTGGTTTAGACAGGCCTATGGGCTCCATACAACACCCCTTATACTTATTATACCATATTTAAATTATCTATTTCTAAACTCTCTTCCTCTAGGGTGACAAAATCCTTAAGGACAGATTTTGGGTCTCGAAACTCAGAGCTTAGAGAAGAGAAGGTGCTCAATAAGTAGCTGCTGAATGAATGAAAAAAACAAAGCCAGCAACTGGTGGTCTCTGCCACGCAGTGAAACACGCAGTGAAAAGAGTAGAGCTGGACAAAGCCCATCTTGTGAGCTAGATCAAATTACTTTGTTTCTCTGAACCTCAGAGAAACAGAGATTTCCATTTACATGTAAGAAATTCAAGAAATAATTTTTGCAGAATGCCCAGAAAAGCTCCCCAGTTTAGAGTTATGTGCTCAATTAATATTCATTCCCTTTCCCTCATCAACTCTAAGCCAGAGATAATCAATAATTTTCTACTTGTGAGAGAAAGAAAAAGGAAAAATTCCTCTAAGCCACATAAGACCCAAACTGGAACCTTGGAGAAGGGAGTGGCCATATTATGGGGGGATTTTTTCAGCTTCAGAGAAGCGAGTTTGCTAATGTTCTGAGTTACAAACAGGGATATAATTCTTCGCCGGGGAAGAGAAGAGAAAAAAAACCTCTTTACTTTTATGATAGCCAAACTGGCAGAAGCAGAAGTATATTAGGAAATGAAAACTTTGAAAATTCAGCTTAAAAATGCTACTTTTAATAAAAGCCAAGGAGGATCTTCCTTTTGTACCAATAGCTCAGATTCAATCTTTCAATTCTGATATGATAGCTGAAAAACAGACTGTCACGGTGGCAAAAAATTTAACATTTATCTTTAAGATAAGTCAATGGGTTATGTTTCTATAGCTTAAGGTTGGTTTCATGTAGAAGGATTGCTTTGACTCAGGGCAGGTACAAAGTTGGAAGATCTAAAACATTTACGAATTTCAGGCAGAAGGGAATGTCTAGAGAGACACTAGCAAAGAGCTGATCCAATTAAGGAATTCAAAAGATTTCCTACTGCCAGTAAACCTAACAACAAACCAGCCAGCAGGAAGGCTATTTTTATCCCTGCCAGAGGCCTTCTGACTCTGGATGCTACATTTAGAGGACAGAGCAACAAGATAACTTGCCTTAAGAGGATGTTATGATACCAGTGATTAATGGCAATTTTTTAAGCTTTAAAAAACTAGGCATAGTTTTTATCCAAAATAAACCAGCCAAAGTCAGTTTAAAAAAAAAAAAAAAAAAGAAGATAATATAACGGAAAGAAAAGTGGAAAAACAGACCAATGGGTACTAGAAAAGTTTTCAGTAATCTAGAAACAAAGCCAAGGCAGTACATTAAAATCCTCCTACCTTGCAAAAAGGCTGATGAAAAGAAATATGTGTTATAAGAGACATATTTTAAAAGAACCAGTGAATAAAAATAAATAATTGTAGAACTCCCCCAAAGGTAAAGGTGATTTTTTTTTCTTTCTTTCTTTTTTGGCCCCTTGGCATATGGAGTTCCTTGGCCAGGGATCAGACCTGAGCCACAATGGTTGTGACCTCCACCGCAGCTGGGGCAACTCCAGATCCTTTAACCTGCTGTGCCAGGCCAGGGATTTAGCCTTCGTTTTTGTGTTGCAGAGACACACGGCCACAGTAGGAACTCCAGTAAAAACGATTTTGAGAAATGGTTCTCTGTACCAACATGAAGAAGATCAAGACAAATTCATGAAATCCCTTGGGACTCTAAGCTAAATTACGTATGGATGATGGAGAACTTTAGAGATGAGACGAGCCCCTCCCCAAAAAGCAATGAGCTAAGTCAGTGGTTGGCTTTCTGCATACATACCTATCATTAACGCTAATCTCTAATTTAACGTAAATCCTAATGACTTTACTGAATCTTAACGAAGAATGAGCTTTGATTTCACATCTAATCTAATTTCACCTTTGTTATTTCTCAAAAGGCCCAGGTCCTATTTTCCTTTATCAGTACTCAAGGCACTGAGTCTTCCTCTTTTCATTAGCCTTAAAAATAAACAGACTGTTCAAAGATGTCTGCAAATTATTTGGAGGATAAGCTGCATTAGGCCAAGAGTCTAAGTTTTTATTTCCTGATATATCCCAAAGGCCTAAAATAGTGCCTGGCACTTAGTGTTTGCTTGATATGTATTTGTTTTATGAGCAGCCCCCATAGCTTTAGACTTTATACATCTACCCGAAGTGGTTCTCAAAGTGGAGTGAGGGTGGGGGTGAGGAGGGAGGGCAGTCTATCTGAATCACTGCTGGAATACACATATGCTTAAGTCTCATGACAGACTTGGTGAATCAGAATCAGCAAAAAGAACAAGCCAGCTTGGAAAAGCTCCCTCAGTGATTCTATTTTGACCTCCACCCCCTAAAGGCACTCTCGATAAGAAATCAGCAGGTGTGAGGTATGGATCTTTTACAGAAGATTATGATAAAATACACATTTTCAATTCTGTCCCCAGTCTCCTACACAAAAATTAAGAAACCTGAATGCCTACTGTCCGAAGTATACTAAGACAAACTTTTTTTTTAAACATTTGTTTCCCCTCATAAACACTACACAATAAATACCTAAGCTACTGAATCAGGAACCAGATGCAATGTGTTCCTATCTTGATTCGCTAGGTACCAGTTCGCTGAGTGACTTTACAAAAGCTGTTGTATCTCTCTGAACTGCAGTTTCTTCAGCTATAAAGCGGAGATCACACACACAAAAAAATCACATGAGGGAGTTCCCTTCGTGGCTCAGTGGTTAATGAACCCAGCTAGGATCCATGAGGATGCAGGTTCAATCCCTGTCCTCACTCAGTGGGTTAAGGATCCAGTGTTGCCATGAGCTGTGGTGGAGGTTGCAGATGTAGCTTGGATCCTGTGTTGCTGTGGCTGTGGCGTAGACCGACAGCTGTAGCTCTGATTAGACCCCTGGCCTGGGAGCCTCCATATGCTGTGGGAGTGGCCCTAAAAAGCAAAAAAAAAAAAAAAAAAAAAAATTCACATGAAAGATTACTGTAAGTAATCTTAAGTTAGAGATAATTCTCAGAAGGGGCAAAGAAGAAAATGCAGAGAAATGGTATCAGAGGTAACTGCCCTTTCCCTTGAAACTGGTTGTTAACCCTGCTTCCTATACAGAATATCCAGGTCTACTTCAAAAAAGAAATATGCAGACCAGCAATCGAATGTGTCCTGTGGTCCACTACTACCCAGCACATGGAATATGCTCAAATGTTTGTGGAACTAGAACATAAGCAGGAACTAAAACGTAAGTTACTTCCAAACCATGTGGCTTGAAGGCCCTCTCCCCTCCTAACAAGAGCTGCCATGTTACTCAACTCCAGGGGGCACCCCTCTTGTCACATGGCTCCCCAAGTGCCAGATGTAGCCTAAACAGTCCACACACCTGGCATGCCTCAAAAGGCAGAAAGATGGCTTTAGATGCCAGAGACAAAGTTCCAAAGTTTTATTTGGTAGAGAAGATAATCTAGCACTAGGATAGGGTAACTGACTTTGTCATTCTCTGTCCTCTTCTTCATTTCCTCTATTGAACTCCTTTTTTATTTTTATTTCTTAAACTTCATTTATTTATTTATTTTTGTTTTTTTTAGGGCTGCACCTGAGGCATATGGAGGTTCTCAAGCTAGGGGGTCCAATTGGAGCTACAGCTGCCGGCCTACACCACAGCCACAACACCAGGTCTGCGACCTACACCACAGCTCACAGCAACACCGGGTCCTTAACCCACTGAGAGAGGCCAGGGATTGAACCCACAACCTCATGGTTTCTAGTTGGATTCCTTCCCGCTGAGTCACGACGGGAGCTCCAAACTCCTTTTTTAAATGTTCTTTTTAATGCGGAACATTTTAATAGCAGGAATTTAAAGCTGAACAATTTAGAGAAGTTCTCTCTACAGCAGTGTTTCATAATCTTTCATAACTATTAAGACCTACTTTGATCAAAATATCTCAGAGAGACTCCCCACCCTAAAAAGCCTAACAAGCTCTCAAGCCTCACTCCAGTGGATTGACTACAAGTAAAACAACCACAACAAAAACTCTTAATAATAAAAGGCTACGATGAATTCAGCAACACCTCTGGATGTGTTTTAATTGTATTACATCAGCATCCACATGCTTTTGAAAGATTATCATGCAAACAGACATGACAAATCTATCATCTCTCTAGAATGCTTTGTTCTAACAGGTTCATAGACCCCATCAAATAATTCCCATCGTTGAAGAGGTCTACAAATTGAGAGCAGAAACATTACATAAGGCCAAGTTTAAATAAGTGTTTCCTAAACATAGTATCTTTAGGCCTATCTCGAAAAGATGCAGTCTAGAAACAAAGCCTTCACTCAGCTGAATAAATCTGATTTCTGATTATATTCCTTCTTACACGCTACTCAATATTAAATGCTGCCACACCCAAACTCACAGGAAACCCATACACTACTTTTCGTCATTAAATCATAAAAACCTTCAATTTTGTCACTTAGGAAGAACCGTACAGAACTGCTGAGAGTGATTCAAAGACCACTAAATTCAAGTCCTCCATTTACAGGTGAGGAAATCAAAATCTAGAGGGAAGTGGTTGACTTAAGATAATACCAGGTCTTAATATAATCCTAAATGCTTCTCTTTTTATTTCCTACAATTTGGGAAAATCTAATATAAGCTAACGACTTCTGATCTTTTATAATACAGAGACCAAGTGGCTGATTTAAATATCTCTATGTAATTAACCACGCCAGCATTTATTATTTGGAAAATCATAGCTAGCAGAAGTTAGATTTTTTTCCTTTATAATTCAATTAATCATGATTGCTCTTCAGAATTAAGAGCTCCACTTTATTGTTGGTTTCTCAAGAACTAAAAAGGGTCTTCTGGGTGGCTGATTCCTCCGTTTTCCCAGTGTACAGCAACTGGCATCAGCCCAGTTGGATTCCAAAGAGATTATGGAACTGCTTTCCCTTCAGAGTTCCACTAATGTTCTTAATTGACTGGTTACCAGGTAATACCCAGAATAAAACAATGCCTTGCTTTTAGAATGGAGTGCACTGGTGTGGGGCTGAAATCAGAATCCATCTACTAGACAAAAAAATGAAGCCCAGAGGTAGCCTGGCCATCTCCAAATCAGATTCGAAAAGTAGTAACTAGTTTAAAGCTAGTTAAAAAGTATTCCTTTTGCAAATTTTTACTGTTGAACAGCAACAAATTCACTCTTTTCCCTCTTTTAACTTTGGGAGGGAGCATAGTAGTAGCATGAGGGGGAAAAACAAGGAGTCGAATATTTAAAAATTACAAATCAGGCATATACAGCTGATAGGTAAACTGCATACAATATTCAGGTAGAAATCCCATGCATGCCAGGAAGAAATAATTTTGTGGCTCAGTTGTGCAACTGTTCTGTGCCTCCTCTTGCTAAACTGAATGCAAAGAAAATTTTGGATATTTTTATGACAGCTACAAATCAGGTGGCATTGGTTCCCCTCCTTCAAAGTCAGCAATAACATATTCCAGGATTATATAAAGAGATCAAGGAACGTCTTAAGACCTTCATAGAACTCACCATTGTATTATTACATAATCAAAAGGGCTTTCATAATGCAGATTATTAGCATATAGCGCTGCTCTAGTAGCTATCAGGAAATGAAACAGCAAGTCACCGCTATAGAATTTTACAATATAGAAGGAAAGAAACAAAAATAGGTGACATTATCAAAAGGTAAAATATACTATTATTAATTTGGACATGGTACATGAACAAAAATAGATTTCTATAAATGTTCTGGACCTCCTTTTACTTTTTTAGACTGCAGAGAAGGCCTTAATATTTTACACTGACAAACTGTTGACAAAGTCTGAAAATCTTACTACTTAAATGTTATTCAGATTTCACTTCTAAATGGAAACTAATATTATGGTAATATCTGTACTTATTAAATGTACACAATACTTAATGTGAAGACGCACTTTTTGTTACCTGATTGCTGTTTGTTTTTTGATTTGGTTATTTCGAAGTGTTAACTGTCACATACAGTTTATTCCTTAACCACTCCCTGCCTTGATTGTGAGTCTAGCAAAATTAAGTCACAATAGCTGTAAAATATGTGAGCCTCAATACAATCGTAAAGACAAAAAAGTTAATGAGTTAAAAGCATCTTTGAAATAACTGTTTAGGCTCTTTAACCTTCTAATAACATAAAAAAATTTACTGTCACTTTCCCCCCGCCCGCCCTGTACCCTCATCTCTCACCCAGGTAAAATCAGAGTTGTAACAATGTTTTAAGATGCCTACTCAGTTTTCATGGACTCAAATAAGATTCTTTGTGCTCAATGTTCAGGATTAGGATAAGGAGATTGCTTGACTAATTATGGACCCACATCATGGATGACATAAGACAAATTCCCCCTTTGTGACAACTGCTTATATGATTTTCAGAACAAGTAAGAACAAGGGTCAATATTCTATCACAAACACATGGAGAGCAGAGGACAGAGGACCACTACTTTGTACTTACCAGTACATATTATATACAAAAATCAGGCAGATGAGCATCTGGCCAAGGTAGAAGGAGCATTTAGTACTAACCAGTTGGTTTCGGTTCAGAGGTCAGAGTAAGGTAGACTTCCATTCGAGGCTATGAGCACATCAGTGTTCACAAACAACACATTTTGTTTCCCCCAGGTATTTTCCTTTCCCTTCCTCCCCTTTAAAAATAAAACAAACCAAAAAACCAAACCCGAAAACAACAGCAATCCTCCACCTGGAAAAGTACAGTCCTACAGTTTGAAAGCCACACCTTTGTAAGCTCTGCCTACACAGGGCTGTGAGGAATCTAAAGAACCCTGACCAATAGTAAGCCAGAAAGGAGATAGCAGGTCCAAACTAAGAATACACCCTGTACAAGTAATACAATGGAAATCATGCCCCACGACTTTGTCCTCTTCTTCCTCACAAAGGAAGTTACCTCAGCACAGAAGCCCAGGTCCCATCCTATCGCACAACTAAGCAGAAGAGAAAGACTGTCTAGGACGTTCCATTTCAGCCATCAGGCAAGGGAGAATGCAGAAGGAGAGGAAACCACTTCGCTTCTAAATAGCCACACGCTTACTTCATTGCAGCCAAGTTTAAATCATATTCTTTGCTATGTGCCTTACTCCATTACTCATGAGGCTTTTAGGAGTAGGGTGATTTTCTGCTCTCCAGAGACCTCAGCCACTCCCCTGCTATGCTGCTTTGAATTACTTGGTATCGTCCAAACACAGCAAGAAAGAACCAGAGGAATTCAGGAGGGCTCCCACCAGGTTTGCAGAGCAGCTGCTTGGAGGACTCTGAATCTTGAAGACTTGTAATAAAGATCCCCCAATTCACCAGAGGACCCTGGATACCATGGAATGGTAATTTGCCAGGAAGGAGAAATTTGATTATGAACCCAAGTAAAATTTAGCTGTTTTGCATGATCCATGTCTTCTTTATGGTACTTCGTATCATGTCCCATTAAATATCCCCTGAAGAAAAATGTCTATCTAATCCTTTAAAAGGGTGACAGGGGAGTTGGGTGCAGAGTACTACATAGTTGTCTTTTCTCAACTTGCCACAGGCAAACTGATTTAAATAGAAAAAGGCTAAATACTTTAAGAAATTATAACCCTCCCCACTATTTCAAATAAATCATTTTTATATCACACCAACAGGACTTAAGTCAAAGTTTCTTTCCCCCTTTTTAAACTATACTTACTCTGAAACTCAAATTTATTACTGAATGCTACTAAATTTAGTCCTACTTTCAACAACTTTCATGAAAGGTTTCCAGAGCTATCTTGGTATACATAAAGTCAGTATCCAATATCTGTTAGAAAACATGTGTATCAGTAAACATATGTTCTTGAAAATAGAGACCGACGTGACTACAATTTGGAGTGTAGGAATGGTAAGATCGAAGGAAAATTTAGGGTGTTCTGGTTATTATTCATGGTGTCTTTGTTAAGTAGCTCTAACTTCATTCCTTCCCCTACTGTAAAGATACAGAATTTACATAATTATCCCAATAGTCACTCTCTCTCACAGTGACATAAAAAAATCTCTAAAATCAACAAACTGGCTTTGTGCACTAAATTTTCAACTCTTTCATGATTTTCTTCTAGAGATTATTATGAATTCTTTTGCTTAGCAACAAAGAGGCACAGATGGAATCATCACTTGCCCACTCATTTAAGCATTTGTTTCAAACAAATTCATAGCAATGAAAAATAGTGGGGGAAGGGCCCCTAATTTAATGTGCAGGTAAAGGGGAAAAAACTCAAAAAAATTTCAAAATGCAAAGTTACAATAACTTCAGTCAGGAATTAAATACATAGCATTTCTGGAGCAGATCCTGCTCTTAAATTCTGATTAAATGAATGCAGGAAGCAAGTGAGGCAATACTGTCTAACTATATAACACACTCCCACTACTTACTCGACATATGCACTAAGGTTTCTTGGGCACCATGGGAATATGTAAAAGACTGGCACTTTAAACAACTTGCATTTCTGAATGCAATCATTGCCCACATGCAAATTAAGTATTTAAAATGCCTGAAACTCAGAGGGGTATGGGTAGATGTGTTGAGTTCTCCCTTCCAAAAACTGGAAGCAAGATGCGTTCTGTAACAATATGAAGAGTGAAAGATTCCAATTTCACGACATTCTAAGGAAAAATAAGGTGATGTTCTGATTCATAATTTAGTTAATTAATATCTGAAGAACAACTCTATACTGTTTTGACAATTTACAGATTGCCTTTGTTCTCTCAATAATTTTGCTGTCTCATTTGGCTTTCTAGTGAAATGTAGCAAATTGGATATTAAATTGTTTTCATATATAGGATTTAAAATACTCAACTATTATGAAACTGGATTGTTCTATTCTATCTGACATAATAATTTTCAAATAGTAGTTCTTGGCTCTTTATTCCTGTGCTGCCTCCCTCTGTTTTCATTCCATAAACTGCTGCTTTCTGGTTTATATCCATATACCTTTATTCCCTTTGCATACAGGAAAAAAAAAAACAAAAAACTGAATTTTCAGAGGTGTCTCCTAATGTACCGTGAATGTAATACTGCTTCATGAATCTTTATTTCACTGTGTCCAGCCTGTGCTTCAGAAGGCTGAAAGCAGATGCACTTGCATGTGGTTTCATGCTGCTGCATTTCTAAACAATAAGTACCAATTTCACAGGCGAGAATAAAAACACAAATAACAGTAAGATACAATACTCCCCAAATCATCATCTCAGCATCTATACTAGTGAGGCTTTTTCGGTGCAGGTGAAGAAAATACTTGGTAACCCTAATAATTATTATAGCGATACGCAAGCTGCCACCTCGGAGATCAAAATTCAAAAATCGGTCTGTAGCTCAGGCTCTTAGCTTATGAGACTGGGTATGCAGTGAAGAAAATGAACTCAGTCTCTGGGGAGGAACTGCTGCAGATCGTCACCAGTGTTGGTTATGGAGAAGGCAATACATAATTTCGTGGATAAAAATAACATATGGACATGCCAGCTGATCAGTGAAAGGCAGGAAGATAAAGCAGAGGGAGGACCTTTTTCCCCTCAAAGAGGTAAACCTCTGTACATGGAGAAAATGATAATAGCCTTAAAATTCTTAGAAAAACTATTTTTAAATGAACTAAAAATATATATAAATTATGAAATGAAAGCTAACTATTCCTTTTGCACATTTCTTTAAAAAAAGAAAAAGATTTCTAAACAAGCCAATTAGAATCAGTAGCACATTCATAGAGATGTTGCTGGGCAAAATAAAATTTTAAACCCATTTCATAAAGGGAGATCTTTTTTTTTCCCCAAAAGAAAAAAAAGTTGGGGGATTAAAAAAAATTTAAATAACATACCCTTACCAATTCACTCAATTGATAGTTTTTGTATCAATTTTAGGCTTTATTATTTAATCATATACCCACAAACCACATATCTATGAGGAACTGAAAATGAATATAAAAATAAAGGAGGTAATTCATAACATATTTCATAAAATTATTTTTAGGATAAAATCAACCCAAATATAAAATCTGCCTCATATGATAGAGTTTAAAAAATAACAATTTTCAAGTTAATTCTTCTAATTGAATTTTTATTCTTTTTTTCTAAAAGGCATATTATTCCCTACTAATCTCATGGAAATAATGTCCATTTTCTGTTTTCTCTGTTTCTAAGGAAGCAGAACATTATGAAGAGGCTATTTATTTTCAAAATGGATAGGAAGTTTTATATTCTTATTTTAACAGGAAAATGCATTTTTTAAAGATATTCAACTTTTATTATCACCTTTAAACAAAATCTCATAATAGAACCACTGTTAAACAGTTTGGAGTTCCCGTCGTGGCGCAGTGGTTAATGAATCCGACTAGGAACCATGAGGTTGCAGGTTTGATCCCTGCCCTTGCTCAGTGGGTTAACAATCTGGCGTTGCTGTGAGCTGTGGGGTTGCTGTGAGCTGTGGGGTAGGTTGCAGACGCGGCTCGGATCCTGAGTTGCTGTGGCTCTGGCATAGGCCGGTGGCTACGGCTCCCATTTGACCCCTAGCCTGGGAACCTTCATATGCCGCGGGAGCAGCCCGAGAAATAGCAAAAAGACCAAAAAAAAAAAAAAAAAAGAAATTAAACATAGTTTTCCTGAATCAGCTACCTAAACCAGAGGAGAGTTTGACAAGAAATAAAGTATTCCCTTGAACAAAACTGCATTTTGGTAGCAACAGACAACAATGGTATAAAGTTCATCATCTTGGTTTAAAAAAAAAAAATCAAGTATAATCACAGTCTGGCATTTTAGGACCATTAACTTATCTGTGAATTCTTTATTGTTCTTGGAAGGAAAAAATACACAAAGTTCATTTAATATGCTTAAGTCACCTTGACACTTAAGTTGAAAATGCTTTTCTCATTTGATAAGCATGAAAACAGACTCAATAGATGTTTAGTAATAATCGATAACATTTATTGAGTGTCTTCTTAAGGAACTAGGCAGTATGCTGGATCTTATTGACACATCATATCAGTCAATCCTCACAACCACTGCAAACTGTAGTGGCAGAATGGCAATTTAAATCCAGGTCTATCTGACTTCAAAACTCTTGTCTTTTCATTCTGCCACACTTCCTCTTATAAGTCACAATTTTACAAAAGCTTTGTGTTCCCACATTAGGTCAATCAGGTTTTTTTTTCCTTCTGTCATCACACTTAATTTTTTATTATCTCTACAAAATCAGCCTACAGAAACCTAGTTTAGGTAAAAATTGGTAAGAAGAAATTTAAAGGGGATATAGAATAAAGGCAGAAGTTTATGCAATAAGCCATTTAGCAAACTAGAAGTGAAGAAATAAACCTGAGAGAGTTGTTACGACTGTATTTGATAAATCAAGGAAATATTAATACTATTAGAATAATGTGTGTAAACTCTTAAAATACTAGTTAGATGTTTACCTCTTTGAAGCATCCATAGTAAAAAGTGTTCATACTTGTTATTTGTAAACTGTTTTCTCTAATAAGAGACATAAGCACTTATCATGAAAATGAGTTCTAATTATTATTCCTAGTATCTTGTACATAAGAGGCTGTCAAAAAAAGAGGCTTTCTTTCTGCTGAAGAAACCAAATACATTAAGAAAATGTCCTTTAGAAACTTCTTCTGTACTTGACTTTGAATTTTGAAACAATCATGGATTCATAGCAGGTTATAAAAAGTAGTACAGAGAGATCCTGTGTACCCTTTATCCAGTATCCCCATCTGGGAACATCTTAAATAACTGCAGTATAAAACCAGGAAAGTGACCCTGGTACAAGCCAAAGATTTATTCAGATTTCTCCTTTAGCTACTTTATTTTAGAGTGTACAGTTTTTCTGCTGCTAGAAAGAGCCTGAGACTCCCCTCATTTTTCTGATGGGAAAACAAAGGGTCAAAGAGTCCAAAAGACTAGCTAAGGTCAGAGTGTTAAGAAGTGGCACAAATAAAACCAATTCTGACAGATCATCTTTCCTCATAAACAAAGTATGTAACCAGATTAGAGCCCACCAGAATTCCCTGAGGAATTCAGTAAAGACCTTCAAAATAATCCCATTTCAATGTTAGTTCATCAGATTGAAACCTATTTTTTCACATATTGTTTTTCATCTCTCCAGACCACAAAATATTCCTCATTAAAAAATTAACTCTTATTGGTCTGCTGAAAAATAATTTTACTGCATAAGTACTATGGAAAACCAAACTCGAAGGAAAACTAGGCACTTGATGCAACAGGCTCCTTGCCACTTTGATCCCAGTGAAAAGCTGTAGTGGCTTATAAACACTGAATGAATGAATAAATGAATGAACGAGTAGACAAATGAACGAACAACTTAAGGGGGAGGACTAAATATCAAACAACTCAAATGTCTTTAAAAAAACAATAAAACTTTGTTGTATAGTAAAATAAGATTTTTTTTTTTTTTTTTTTTTGCAGAAAGATATTTTATTTTAGGGAGTAGTTTTCACAAAATCAGAGCTAAAAGGGCCCTTACAGAACATCTAATCTGGTCATTCTCAACTCTGGCTACACATGAGCATCACCTGAAACAGTAAAAAAAAAAAAAAAAAAAAAAAAAAAAAAAATCATAAGGAGTTCCCTTTGTGGCTCAGAGGTTATGGAACCCGACTAGGATCCATGAAGATGCAGGCCGATCCCTGACCTCGCTCAGAGGGTTAAGGATCTGGCATTTCGGTGAGCTATGTGTGGTGTAGATGGAAGACATGGTTGGATCCCAAGTTGCTGTAGCTGTGGTGTAGGCTGGCAGCTGTAGCTCTGATTCAACCCCTAGCCTGGGAACTTCCATATGTCATGGGTTTGCCCCTAAAAAGCAAAAAAAAAAAAAAGCAAAAAAAAAAAAATAAGCCCCACACCACATCTGGAAAGGGGCTCAGACATCTGTATTTTATTTTTAAAGCTCCCCATTATTAAATCCCTTATTAAAAGAGTAGTTCTAATTCTAAGTCCCTCATAAAGATGAAGAACCTGAGGCCAAGTCAAACTGCAATATCTTATTTAAGGTAAAATAATTAAGACAGAATCCAAGTGGGAATAGCATTTTTTTTTAACATAATACTTAAAAAGTATTTTAAGAACTACAGAGCTTCATTTTAACTTTGAGACCACTGGCCTGTTTTTTTTGTTTGTTTTTTCCTGTCTTTTCAGAGCTGCACCCTAGGCATTTGGAGCTTCCTGGGCTAGCGGTTGAATTGAAGATGTAGCTGCAGGCCTATGTTACAGTCACAGCAACTGCATTTCTGAGCCCAAGCATTTCCACAGCTCACGGATCCTTAAACCCACTGAATGAGGCCAGGGATGCAACCTGCATCTTCATGGATGCTGGTCAGACTCATTTTCACTGAGCCACGACAGACTTCCTATTGACCATTTTTAAAAATGGGAAACTAGGCCAAAAAAAAAAATCTATCAATATTTGAACTCTTCGTATTGTATAGTCATTGGCATTGGCAAATAGACATACAGGTTTGCAGCACTAAGCAGGTTTTGCCTGAGATTTAAAAAAATGAGGAGTGGTTCCTATCTTTCCAGTGAACTGCCCTCATTAGTACCATTGTAGTTTCCTTAATTGGTATTGTGAAGGGCCTACAGTGGATGTCCATCAAATACATTTGATTTTTTCTTAACAAAAAAGAGGTACATTTATAAAGTTGATGGAACTGACTGGATACAAAATATGAATCTATAATATCTTCCATATTTATCATGTTACATACATGATACAAATTTTAAACTATTTACTAAAATAAAAAAATTACATTTTGAAAATTACCTTTAATCGAATCATTTTCGGCTCTCATTATGTCGATGAGTGAACTCTCCAGTGAATGCATGTCAAATGTTCTGGGGCGATCCTGTAAACACAAACAGCCACAAACAGCTTTTAAAACAGCATTAAATTACAAAAGAGGAGAGTAAGCTGCGTTTGATGGGACACTGATCACCAAGTGACAAATTTCCTCCCTCTCTATGTAAAGCACAGTATTACTATGTTTTATTTTTAACACTTACAAAACACCAAAACCACAAAAGTACATGCCTAAGGCTCAGCAAAGACTGATTTGATTGGTTTCTAGTATCATTTCAATAAAAGCATTACTTTTACGAACAAAGCAAAAACAAACTAATTCTCATACGGTTAAAAACATTAAAGAAATATATAAATAAAATTCATAATCACATAAGATTGCAGTAATGTGGCCATTTCTGCACAAACTTGTTCCAGCCGTAATCTACTAAGGTGGCAAGCAACATGTGCTATTCAGAAGAGCTATATTTACTTATAAGCCAAGACCTGAAAATAGTCATCAAATGTCTCTAAGACCACTAAGTGGCAAAGTATGCTTGATTTTTTCTGCCAGTTAAATTAAAGGGAAGATAGGGTGTGGGGAACACTGCTGGCTAAACAAAATACATTTCACGAGAAGGTGAGGAATCTGAAAATATACAACTACCCAACTGCTGTGGTATTCTTCAGGATAAAAAGTACTGGAGATAACTAAAATTAAAGCATAGCTTGGGAGTTCCCGTCGTGGCGCAGTGGTTAACGAATCCGACTAGGAACCATGAGGTTGCGGGTTCTGTCCCTGCCCTTGCTCAGTGGGTTAAGGATCCGGCGTTGCCGTGAACTGTGGTGTAGGTTGCAGACGAGGCTCGGATCCTGCGTTGCTGTGGCTCTGGCGTAGGCCGGTGGCTGCAGCTCCGATTCAACCCCTAGCCCAGGAACCTCCATATGCCGCGGGAGCGGCCCAAGAAATAGCAACAACAACAACAACAACAAAAAAAAGAGAGACAAAAGACAAAAAAAGACCAAAAAAAAAAAAAAAAAAAAAAGCATAGCTTGATGGTGAAAAGTTGATGAAAATATTTTCAAATACTGAAGGGGAAGCTGTAATACATGTTTCTGACACACCTTAAGAATAAACACATACAAAGACTACAGCAAAGGTATTAAAAAAAAGGGGGGGGCTTCCAAAGAAATTTGAAGAGCACAATTTCATAACCATCTCTTCAATTATATTTTCTTTTTTCTTCTTCTACCAGGTATCATCTAACCTAGTGACATTTTATACTATTATACATACAATCAATAGGTTCATGATCATTACTATTTTTTCTTTTTAGGGCCGCACCTGTGACATATGGAAGATCCCAGGCCAGGGGTCAAATTGGGGCTATAGTTGCCAGCCTACACCACAGCCAAAGCAATGCCAGATCTGAGCCGCATCTGAGACCTATGCTGCAGCTTGAGGCAATGTCAGATCCTTAACCCACTGAGCGAGGCCAGGGATTGAACCGCTGAGACACAACAGTTAACTCCCTCAATTATATTTTCTCTCGCATTACCTTTTAACTTAAAGCTTTGGCTTTTTAAAGGAATTCATCTAATTTTATCCCCTTTTTTTCAGACTTGTTGGGATCTCACTTTTCTACTTTACTAGCTAACTTCTAGAACTTTAAGGTTAATAGAGCACGTCCACCTCTTTTTTTTTTTTTTTTTTTTTGTCTTTTTGCTATTTCTTGGGCCACTCCCACGGCATATGGAGGTTCCCAGGATAGGGGTTGAATGGGAGCCATGGCCACTGGCCTATGCCAGAGCCACAGCAACGCGGGATCCGTGCCACGTCTGCAACCTATCCCACAGCTCACGGCAACGCCGGATCGTTAACCCGCTGAGCAAGGGCAAGGATCAAACCCGCAACCTCATGGTTCCTAGTCGGATTCGTTAACCACTGCACCACAACCGGAACTCCTACGTCCACCTCTTGAAAGCAACTTTTGATCACTCTGCCATCTCTCCTTTGTCTTTCCATAATACTGTGCACCCTGTACTATTATTCTTTTTCCTCAAAACAGGGACCACTCATCCTAACCCCACCCCACCACATAGATATTAGGCTATGTTCACTGAATTGTTTTTTTAAGCTTTATGTTCACAAAAAGCAGAAACTCTTCCATTTTTATCCTTCCTCATCTCAAGCACTGAATTAAATAAAAATTGTATTGCATAGTCTTTTGGAAACAAAGTGTATTTGAGGCACAACTTAAGAAAGAAGTTACAATAAAATTTCACTATCTCATACTGCAGTAGCTGGACTTGTCCTCCCTTCAGCAATCACACTCATCATCAGGCCAGCCACTACCTCTTTCTCTAACACAAGACCAGTCTTGGGGGCATGAATTCTCACTGTCCGTTCACTTGTCTATGTCTCCTGACTGTCAGTTTTCCAAGGGTAGGAACTATGTCTTACGTTAAATCTTGTCAGTGCATAGAACTCCATGGTGTGCTGAGATACTCAAGTCCTCAACACACTGGACTGCCCAAAGGGCCTGAGGTGCCAGGAACACCCTGGCAGATGATTTGTTTCTGTATTATCATGTTGTACGTGTGCCATGACGTGAAACAGGTTGAGAAGCCTGGTTCTACGTATCTGTATCACTGTGCCTCACCCCAGAAGGACCTGGCTGGTTAGGAAGTATGTGTATGCTTGCTCAAAGAATGAATGAACGAATTCCTTCCAAGTAATTTTTAAATGTTTAAAATAGTTCTTTTCTTTATCTTGAGGTTTGCTTTTATATATCCCCCTTTTGGCTATGGAGCTGTAGGGGTTTGGGGAAGCAGTCAAAATAACTGTAATGGCGGTGGGGGGAGGCAGAGGGGGAGACCTCGGCCCACTTTTTTTTTTTTTTTAATGCAACCAAAGTAGTAAGCAACCTGCGAATTTCCAGAACTTGCATTTTGCCAGTCACTGAAGAGAATCAGTTGGTAAGGATTATTATACAGTATTTTTGTTTGGTTTGACTAATGACAGCTGTTTTCAGTAAGTAAAGAAGCCTCCTTTTCACCTATGTTTCTCTCTCTCTCTCTCTTTTTTTTTTTTTTGCTTTTTAGAGCCACACCCACGGCATATGGAGGTTCCCAGGCTAGGGGTCCAATCGGACTTTTCACCTATAATTTTCTAAATGGGATAGTGAAATTTAGCAAAGCCCACTCATACTCACCCCCACCCCCCAACCCCAGCCTTCTGCCTAGAACATAAAGATTTTTGCTAAAATAACAACCACTGATTAGAAAATTGGTAGAGTACATTAACACTAAAATCCTAAATGAATTTTTAAATTTTCAGTAATGCTTTGTGGGATTAAAAAACAAAAAAATCCTCTATCCTTTTACACTTATACTTGCTTTCCTTTCATTTGTAACGATTTAATATAAGGTCGGTAAATAGAATACCAATATACAAACTCTGATCAATTGGTACTGACTCTCAGATGCAGTGTCTTAGGGAGAATTTTCAGGCTCTGTCTGGATTTAGAAGAAAACAGTGTCTCAAGAGATTGCTGAGGATCACTGAATGCAAAACACAAGACCCAATGGCATAAGCACCACATTTTGCCAGCCTTCGTCTGATATGCACTCTTCCCCACAATCCAACCTTATTCCCCCAATTAAAATTACTATAAACTACATTTGTATAACACTTTGTTTCTGGTGATGCCAGGGCAATTTAAAGAGTTCAAAGCCACATATTTTATCAAGCAAACATTCTATTGTTAGAGAGGGTCCAAAGTTTATCATTCTTGTTGGCTCCCTCACTGATCTTTTCTGTCCATTTAAAATATCTAATTTTTTAAAAAGGACTAAAATGTGGAGTTCCCGTCGTGGCGCAGTGGTTAACGAATCCGACTAGGAACCATAAGGTCGCGGGTTCGGTCCCTGCCCTTGCTCAGTGGGTTAACGATCCGGCGTTGCTGTGGTGTAGGTTGCAGACGCGGCTCGGATCCTGCGTTGCTGTGGCTCTGGCGTAGGCCGGTGGCTACAGCTCCGATTCAACCCCTAGCCTGGGAACCTCCATATGCCGCGGGAGCGGCCCAAGAAATAGCAACAACAACAACAACAGCAACAATAACAACAACAACAACAACAACAACAACAACAACAAAAAAGGACTAAAATGTAATGCCCACATCATTAAGAAGTAGGTGGAGGGGTAGACACAAATAAACCCAAGAAATAAGAATAGCACAAACAATGCTGGTTTTCCTGCCCGACAAACAAAGTGTCAAATCAAAAGTGTTTTAATTTCCATATCTCATTCTTCGATTTTACCTTTTTGACTTGTCTATTGGGTCAAATATCATAACCATTTATCTATTTTCTAGAATACATTTCCCAGAAAGTAAATTAACTATAAAAACAGAGACCTTGTTAAGTGACAGCTCTTGACTGAGCTTGAGCTGATGACCAATACATGAACATGAGCCTGAATCAGTGGAAGCGAGCTTTAGATAGTAGGGAGCCTGGCATGTCCTGTGAGGTTGGACACTTGCATCCTCTAGACCTCTTTCCTGATCTGAAAGAGGAAAGAGTTTGATTAGATCGCTAATGTTCCTTTTTTGGCTCCAAAATACGTTTGTATTCTAGCCTTCTGATATCTTAAAATAATCTGTCCTCTTTCAAGATGTGCAGCTTAACTTATGATAAGTATGGCAGGAACCAAAAATGTGAAGGGGAATGACTGATCAAAGTTTCTTGCTTCTTGCCCACAAAAAGGTGGGGACAATGACTGATTAATAAGAAAATGAACTCTTAGAGTCTTAAAAGGGCAGTCACTGAATTTTCATTATGCTACACATAATGCAAAACAAAAGGCTTTTTCAAAAAATTACTTAAAACAAATTGTTGAAGGAGGATGTCCTGATTTCCCACAAAAGTTCAAGGAATTTAGGAAGTTCCCATTGTGGCTTATTGGTAATGAGCCTGACTAGTATCCATGAGGATGTGGGTTTGATCCCTGGCCTCGATCAATGGGTTAAGGATCTGGCATTGCCATGAGCTGTGGTGTAGGTCGCAGACTCGGCTCAGATCCCGAGTTGCTGTGGCTGTGTCTGTGGTGTAGGCCAGCAGCTGCAGCTCTGATTCGACTCCTAGCCTCAAACTTTTATATGGCACATGTGCGGCCCTAAAAAGGAGGAAAAGAGTTCAAGGAATCTATTATAAAACAAAAGGCACTGACAACTCTATTTGCTTCAACCCGCCATTGCCAGTTTCTTTTGGCAGCCTACGGGGAGAAAAAGGAGAAGAACAGAGCTACCCTTTACTGAGTATCTACTAAGTACGTGACATTATTCTAGGTATTTTTTAAATACTGTCTTAATTAATCTTCAAACTTCGTTATTATACATTAGATTGTATTAGTCTTGTTTTAGTGATTAAAACTAAGACTGGGGAAAATCCAGCTTATTGCACAGATAGCTTACTGCATAGCTGATCAGTTTAGGATTCAAGTGCAAGTTTTACTCCAAAGCAGATTTTGCTGCCTTGGGTAAAGTAATGGTCGTGGCATGGTGGTCAAAAGATCATACTAATTAAGATATACATTAGAAGAAAGGATCGTTCTGGGGGCAGGAACGTGCTGGCTAGTACCTGGCAAATATGACTCAGTAGACAAGAGAAAGAACAAAATGTATGTAGGATAATATCAGAGATACTAAAAACATAAGTAGAGATATAGAAGCCTCATCTTCCTTTTTCCTGTTGAGATGACAGATGTGGTCCACAAATTAGAGACCTAACACAAATGCAACTACAGCCAAGCAGAGGAGCAGAAGGGGTAGTGATAGTAATAATAATAATAATAATGGCAGCTAATATTTATCAAACTCTAATGCTTTACATGCATAATCTCATTTATTCCTCATGAAAAATCTTAAATCAATTAAGTGTTCAGTGATTATCCCACTTCACAAATGAAGAAAGTGAAGCTTAGAGTAACTTTACCAATGTCAGGTAAGTGGAGAAGGTATAATTTAAACCCAAGCTTTCTCACTCTGGAACATGTGAGCTTAATAATCATGAATGAAAATAAAAGACCATCCATTATTTTCAAGGCTCATCAAAGCAAACTTGATTACAATGCATAGTCCTCTTTTTATTTTGTAATCTTAATTGTAGTTAATACTTTGGGTAGCTTGTCAGTAACTCGTTGGTTTCGGTTTCTGTCATCTCTACTTCACCGAACAATTTCTAAAGGTAAAACCACACAACCCACTGCGAAAATCAAAGCTGATAAAAATAACCCTATGACAAAACAAATTACTATTTCAAAGAATAGGGTCTGTCCTTTTAATATACACCTGAATAATCCTGACTGCCATAGCAAAATAGGAAGACCTATATCAGCAAATAACTGATGACATGGCGTTTTATAACATCCCAGAAGGAGCCACAAGAAGCACATGAACCTGTTGGTCTATTACTATCAACTTGAACAACTGGACTGTAATTATGCCACAAACCAAAATTATCATTTTGTATCTTTTTAAAAATAAAACCAGATGGATAATTTAAGTCAGTGTTTCTCATACTTAAGAGTATACTGGAATCATGTGGAGGTCCTGTCAAAACACAGACTACTGGGTCAACCAGCACAGTCTCTCAGTCAGCAGGTCTGGGTACAGTCCAAGAATTCACATTTCTAACAAGTTTCCAAGTGAAGCCAGGAACCATACTTTGAGAACTGCTGAGTTAAGCAGTTCCATTGTACAGGTTAACTTCATTAGATACTTGGGGGTGTCATTTATAGTTTATATGCTGGTTGACAGCTGTGATGCAGTCCAGCCTAAATATTCTACATCAACCATTTTAAGGTTTCCTTATGAAGAGAAGAGCTTTGCTCTCAAAACCCAAAACAAAGCCCTCTCTTCTAAGCTCTAAGATGCATAAATTGGGAAAAGATTACAGTCAAGTTCAATTTCAACAAAACAACTGCCATGACCACTCCATTATTGGTTCTTGTCTTCTTATATGCAAGTTAGCATTACTAGACTTGGTCTAAAACACAAAGTGTACTTAATCGAACATAACACTATTAAAAACCAAAGTCAAAATTCAGCTACTCCCTTTACACATTATCTTCCTATAGAGACATACATTACTGTGAGCTTTACTTCTCAGACTTCTATGTATCTGTATCAGTTTATGGAGGGTTCTCTTTCTGGCTTAAACATTCCCTGGTGATGAAAGAAAAGGAAAGTACTTTGGTTTGAAAGGAAAGTCTATGCCAGTGTATCAAGCTGCCCAAAGAAATAGGAAGTTTGAGATGTCAGCAGCGCCCATAACTAATCAAAAGTAACTAAGGGAATTTTAATCCAAGATTTAAATATTCTGGATTAAATATTTAAGCCCACAGACATCAAAAATTGACAGTATAGTCAACTTTCAAGACTCTACTCCCAGATGACCCTTCTGTCCCTGTGCAGCACAAGTCCCTTTTCCCCCTGTATCTCCTTGGCACACTGACATCCCGTTTGATATTGACAAGCTCTGTTAAGACTACCTGCCCCCCCCCCACCATTACCCCTCTCCCTGTCCCGCTACTGGACTGGAAGCTCCTCTTTCCCCACAATCACAGACTGTAGCAAGTGTGTAGCATACAGTAAGTGTGTAGCATACATTGTCACCATCATTCCTAAACTGGCTAACACGTCCCTCCTGGCTTAGGGCTGTGTCACACATGAATGATGTTATGCTCCTCACAACCATCATGTAATGTAGGTACAATTACACTCCCATTTCAGTGTAACTAATTTTAAGTAATTGCCTTCAAAGTCACCAAGAAAGTGGTGGAGTCTGACTTCAGAGCAGAAGCTCAGAAAAGTGGTCCATTTAAATGAACCTTGTCATGACCCCAGAAATTTCAATCTATTAAGACCGGCAAGGTATGAAATCCTTCACGGTATACAAGGTCTGAATGCAGAGAACAACCGTCAGAGGTTAAAGTGAAAGAGGTAATTATCTGAAGTAGAAAAAAACCACATTTAGTAGTATCTCATATTTCTTACCAAAGTCCCTCTTCAGTCAGTGCTTTCTCATTATGACCACTTTATAATGAGGCAAGGAGTCTTACAGATCTTAAGCTACCAAGTGCTCCCTAACAGAATAATAAACTATAACAAAATTAATCAATGTCTTCAGTGTATTACTCAATTGGATCAATGGCTCCATTTGCTCCCATGTGAACTGATGAATTGAGTCTCTCTAGAAAGCCTTTGAAAAAATTTTTCTTTTATTCCACCTTCACTAAATAAACCACACTCGTTTTCAGCATCAGAAATCCTTAAAGTGGTAAATATTTCTTGTCACCACTTAACTATATTAAAAACACAACTTGGCATTCTAGACTTGATTAGTGAGTTCCTGGATCAACAGATCCCTTTTTCTTGCTAACTATTTGTTCATTTTCACCTTGCCTGGCAGAGAAAAATAATTACAATCTATTTCAAGCCCTGCATTTAAATAATCATTTACTAGACAAGTGATCTTGACACACTGCAGCATCTCTGAACCTTGATTTCATCAGCAAAATAAGGATTGTACCTCCCTTATAAAACTGGGGTGAGGAAAAATGAGATATGGTCTGTGACAGATCATGCACAATGCTGCCAGTTAAGAGACCCGCTAAATAAACATTCCGCCCTGCCCCTTCTCTTTCGGATGAAATGGCAAAAGAGCCTGAAATGAATATATTACATTAGGCATTGTTTGTATCTGAATAATTCAGCTGTTCTTTGCTACTTCCTGTAGCTCATTTTCACAGGGAAAAAAAAAATAGGAAAAAAAAAAAAAGATTTTTCCCTACCTAATCAGTTATTCGGGGCAAGAGGTCATTAGTCAGGGCAAGTGGGTAAATACTACTGAAACTCTGCCCTAAGGAATGAAGTCATTTAGACCCTTCTGGCCATTCCCCTATCTTTGGCTGTTTACTGGCTGTCAGCATTCCTCTGCTCCCTGTCTGCTGGGCCTGATCAGGGTTGGCCTGACTTGCAGAGAGAATGGTCGCCATGTACACAATCTTTATTCCTAAACTGAGGCTTGTATTCTGTAACCCATAACACCCATAAGGTCTCTTCTCTTTCGTGAGCCCTGACAGCAATGTCAAAAGACAGCCTGAGCCCAGTGTCAGCCTCTGGGCCCTCACAGCTCCCACCTCTATGTCCTTAGCTCTCCAGAGGCTCCTGAGCTGAAGGCACTTCTCAACAGGCACAAAGCCAAGAGGTCACCGGACTGCACACTTCAGAGGAGGAGCATGTCTGCCTTGGTCATGTACTTCCAGCACACAGGCCACAGAAAGTATCAAACATTTGTGGGTTGAAAAAGAGTAAGAGATGAAAAAGCGTGTATAATCCAAAGGCCTGCAAAAGACCCCAAAAACCTTTCAATTCCCCTTAAGAAAACAAAAACAGGCTAACAAACAACAATTCAACCAAAAAGCTCTGGGTCCTGTCCTGTTCTCTCTCCTTCTGGGGATCCTTCCCCTGAGCCCACAGAAACCTGAAAGTGGGAGAAGGCTGAGATGGAAAAGAGGAAAACTGGACAATCTCCTCCCAAATTTTTGGTCATCAGCTGATGTTCTGGTGTTTTGTTGGATCGATCTCTCTCTCTTTTGATGGCCACCAGCACCCTTCTAGGCCCAGAAGGGAGATGTGGCCAATAGTGGTTTCTTTAGAGATTAGCACGCCAGGTTGAGTGGTGAAAACAGGCTGAGCAGGTACAACAGAAATGTGGGACTTGCTTCAGTTTTTTCTATCTTCCTGTAAAAAATAACTAGAGGATATTTTTTGTATGTTTTTAAAGGGGGGAAAAAAAAACCTCTCTTTATCTTGTAGAGACACATACTAAACCATTTACAGATGAAGTGATACAATATCTGGGAAAGGCTTCAAAACAACATGAAAGCAGGAAGAGAGGGTTAGGAAAATAGACGAAAGAGGACTGTCCACTGTTGGAAGACAGGGGACATGTAAATGGGAGTTTGCCATACTGTTCTGTCTAGTATTGAATATAGTTAAATTTATCTATCATAAGAAATTGAAAAGACTTGGGGGATGGGGTGGGAAATACTGTATCTAAAGAGGAAACACACCTCTTTTTGTTTTGTTCTTCCCCAAACAAAAAAACAGTTGGTCACTAAATTTTTCAGCAATGTTCAAGAAAATGAGAGCATCATTTAGGCTGATTCCTACTATTAAGTACAGTGACTTTATTAAAAAAATTATGGTTCAGCGTACAAAATTCTTCTTTAAAATCAAGCTCAAATTACCACACGCTAGTTATACAACGGTTTTCACATTTTAAGAATCTGCGCTATTTGCAAAATTTTGAATTGATATTTCTATTTGATGACACGTTCTCATACCAACAGAATCTTTTGAAAGCTAAATATTAGACATGTTTCATTTTATCCTCAAAAAGATCAGACAAAAGAAATGAGAAAATAAAAGATCAGGAAAATTGAGTAGCTTGCCTTAGGTCACGGAATTAGACAGCGGCAGAGCCATGGTTGGAACTCAGATCTGACGTTTATACCATAATTAGGAGATTTTTCTGAGTAGCAATGTTCTTACATTAACTGTTCTTGTTTGGTTTTTTTAAGGTCTTTACAGACAGAAAGGTTACCGTAGCTATTTTACTGCCTAGCACAAGACGCATTCCTCAAAAAACACCTGGAAGAACTGTTATTAAAAGTATGTTGCATAATATTTAAATATAAATATGGCTTTAAAATGTATAATACTGAGGAATTAAATATAACTTATTTTAGATCTATAAGAAAACAATAATTGGGATACATCTGGTAAATATTCATCAAATTGAAACTACCCAATATAAATTCTCTACAATATGAAAACCATTTGTTCAGGAGTTCCCACCATGGCGCAGTGGTTAATGAATCCAACTAGGAACCATGAGGTTGCGGGTTCGGTCCCTGGCCTTGCTCAGTGGGTTAACAATCCGGCGTTGCCGTGAGCTGTGGTGAAGGTTGCAGACGCGGCTCGGATCCCGCATTGCTGTGGCTCTGGAGTAGGCTGGCAGCTACAGCTCCGATTCGACCCCTAGCCTGGGAACCTCCATATGCCGCGGGAGCGGCCCAAGAAATGGCAAAAAGACAAAAAAAAAAAAAAAAAGAAAGAAAACTATTTGTTCAGATTAAGGCTTTACATTTTAAAAATTCAGTTTGCAAAAAAATAAATAAATAAATAAAAATTCAGTTTGCAAACATGAGAGAGGACCTGTAAGTGGCTGAGTTTCTTTCCTTGACATATAATGAGACCTGCTACCCACAGGCTAAAGTTTGCCTTTTGTGGTACCATTTTGTTACAGAACTTAAAAAAACACGTGTTGTGTACAGGTATATATTTATAAATGTGACCATTAATAAACTATTTGGAAATGCTATTTGTACACTGTTCCTGTTATACCTAAAGTTGAACCTGTTAGCTTGCCTTAAAATTTAAACGGCTCATGGATTAAAATGAAATATAACTATTAGGCTAGTTGCTAATTAGTTTACAATGAGAAAAAAATGAATGTTCAGGATCAAAGATTAGCACAGATCAGTAATACATTATTAATCAAATCAAAATAATTTTTATGAGATATCTAGTCCTGTGCCTAGTCCATAACAGGAGGTGCTCAAATATAGCAGGTGCTCATTAAGTATGTGCTAAATAAGTTAATTAGTATAAAAAGCAGAACTTAATTCCAGGATAAAAGCTAAAATACACCCAATTCAAATTTGTGGCACGCTTTCCTGTCTCTTATCAGCACAATTCTAAATTCTCCATTAAAGTATAGTCTCTTTTAATGTACCCAAAAACAATCAAATGTTCTAAATTTCTTACAACTATAGGCAAAATCTTTCAAGCTCCTGAAAGATGCAGGCTGACAATGCCAATAAAAGTTTAGGTATACATACAAATATAAAACTTCTCTTCAAGAAAATTGATAATTCTGCTAAATGTTTTATTTGTCCTGGGCTAGCATCTAGCTTATTCAAAAGGAGTAGTCTGACAAATGGAGCATATATAAGATAAGCAATATGAAGGAGTGCTCAAAATCTTTCATAGATACTCAAGTTTTTATAATTAATTTCATGATTTTACTCAATTTTAGAGAGCCATATTTTATTTTATTTAAAGAATTTAAAAAAAATTTTTTTTTCTTTTTTGGCTGCCCCACAGCATATGGAGTTCCTGGGCCAGGGATCAGATCCAAGCCACCTATGCTGCAGCTGTGGCAACAAGAGAGACATATTTTAAATTAAAAAAAAAAGTAATTGGAGTTGGCTTAGGGTAAACGAATCCTATTAATAGCCAAGAGGATGTGGGTTCTGATCCCTGATATGGCTCAGTGGATTAGCGATCCAGCATTTCCATGAGCTGTGGTGTAGATTGCAGACAAGGCTGGGATCCAGTGTTGCTGTGGCTGTGGTATAGGCTGGCAGCTATATAGCTCCAATTCAACCTCTAACCAGGGAAATTCCATATGCCGAAGGTAAGGCCCTAAAAAGCAAAAAAATAAAATAATTAGGCCACCTAATACTCAAAATACCTCACAGTAACCCTTCACTGCTAGGTATTAATATGTTGATGAAGTACTGTGTTCCCAAATTTAAGTGATTTGCTCAAGATCACATAGCAATTAGAGTTCAGAGTCAAACTTAAGGCTGTTTAGATCCAAGGCCTGTGCTTCGGTCTACTACATTTTTGGCCTCACACAACACCCTCTCTCAGTAATTTTCTAAGTTTCAGCTTCAGAAATCGATTAAAAATAAGATCTATACCTTTATCTTTCTACCTACTAAGAATTTTCTGAAAACCTGAAAGTGAAACTCCTTCTGTTTCAATATTACGAAATATGATGAGAATCTATAATAAATTTGAAGAAATTATATATGGCTATAAATTTATCATGGTAAAGATATACTTTAATTTCTACAAGAATAATTTTCTTTGAACAATTAAATATGAGTTTTGTCAGGAAAAGTTTAAATGAATGCTCACATTATAAATGCCCTGCCTTAAAGAGAAATGCATTATATACATTAGTTTATCTGTGATGGGACCAAAAACTGAGGTACAATACAGCGCTGAAAAAAATGTGATAATGGAACTTCAAGCTTATTTTCCTTATGACAAGAGAGAGAAAAGTCATAAGGAAAATAAATTTAGACTGTAAAACTCCAAACAGATATATGTTAACCTTAAGACTACTTTTCCATTTCTTTCTCCTGAACACAAAAACTATTCTCAAAAGCATAAACTCATGAACTACGTAGCATCTTTCTAGTTGCAACTAGCAACAACCACATTCAGTAGGCTTGCAATAAACAGGTTTTTCCTGAAAGACATTAAACAGTGTTGATCATATTCCACGGCTTCTCCGAAGACACAACAAAAAACAGTAAAAAAAAAACTCTACTCCACCCAAGTTTTGATTCCCTCAGAAAAGCAATTAAACCGAGTTCAAAGGCTTTCTACAAAAAGGAGTAAAATTGCAACTGGTAGGCGTTTCCCAAAGTTTTCCTAATATAAGTAGTCCCCACTTCTAATATAAATAAATACAAAGTCAATCTTTCTTACTTCTAAGATCCCTCTTGGGACTACATGTAAAAACAAACAAAAAATGTAATACGGTTGCACTTTAGCTAATTTTAATAATTCACCAGGACTTTTCAGAACTGAAGCAATGTAGTAACTTTCTGTTTTCAAGTATAAGATGCTATATATAATTTTAAGGATCAATAAACTGACAACGCAAGGAGATTTATTAAAGGACATGAATTATTTGTTTGATTAAGACAGCTTAACAAATCCATGGTGACCAAGTAAGAGCAAATGGGCTCTAAATCCTACAATGTCTCCCTATCAATCAAGTTTTAGGATTGTCTCTGTGACAGATTTTGTCTGCTCTCTCTCTCTTTTTTTGACCTACTTCTTGGTTCTTAGCTAATGGAGATGGGGACGTAACTGAGCTGAAGATGAGAGAGTACAAGGATATATAGCACACAATTCTCCTTTATTTTCCTTTAAGGACAGAAAGATCTAGGCACCACTCCAAAGAAGTGCTATATTCAAATACAATTATTGGCAGGTGCCCCGATAGATTATTTGGTTTTGACATTAGGATTCCAGGATATGTTTGGCAGGATGGGTAGATTTTCTTCCCCCTTAATGTAAGGGTCAAGCCATGCCTTTAGTCACATCATATCTTCATTTTGAAATAAAGACAATAAAACCAAACCTCATAGGGGTGAGAAACCCAACATAGGAAGTGAAACAATGTATGCAAAAGCACTTAGCTGAGTGCCCAGTATATGGTATGTACCAAAAACAAAGTATTAATCTGAATATTATCTAAGTTCAATATTCACTGTAAAATTTTTCTTCTCATCTTACATGTTTCTGGGAAGCATCCTCGTCTTCACCTTGAGTGCGAATAGTAACAACAACAACAACAGTAGTTTCTACTTCATTAGATTGTTGAATGAATTAAATGAGTTAATACATAAAAAACCCTCAGACTATCATTGGTATGTTAGCTATGTATGACTCCATATACACTGGTTTAGTTGTATCTGAAAACTGGATTTAAGGCATGTTATCTGAATTCACATAATGAAAACTTTAAGCAAAAATAACTAGAAACAAATTTAATACAAAGAAAATCCCCAAATTTAATGCCTGTAATATCAGTTACTTAGAGGGTTATCCATATATTTGGAATCTTTGCTCCTGCTCCATAAACATGGATAAAAGAGAAGGTTAAGACTGGCCAAAACATTAATTTAAAATGTCATCATTAACTTTAATTCACTGTATGTACCCAAACCTGTATTAAACAAATGTAAAAACCCTTATGATTCATTTGAAATGAAAATAAACAATGCCCAGTATTAGTTACATTTCAGGTTGATTATTTCCTCTTACTATAATAATCCCATGCTGGCCTTTGATTGAATACCAATATTATAACATAGCCATGTAAATTCTGTAATTTCTGTGGTAAATTTCAAGGTCTCTCTATAACACCTGAGGAATTATATCTAATAACAACTGAAATTGAATTAATAATATCTATAAATGTCTCTCCTAAAATTAATAGTATCTAAGGTAATAAATTTAAATAAGATAGGAGTGTTTAGGGAAAAAATGTGGCCTGTGATTGCAGCAGTTTAAATTTCACAGTAGCTTGCTTTATGGTCATAAGGAACTTAGGAATCACCTAGGTCACTCCTCTTCACCCCCTAATTTTATGAAGAAACTGAGGCCCCAAAATGCTATGACACTGATAGGGCCAAGACCACAACCTAGGTGCCTGGGCTCCTAGTCAAATGTTCCTTCAAATTTTCTATATCAAATTTAACCAAGTAATTAATATCAACTCAAAACAGTATTTTTGGTGCCAAAAAATTAATTCAAAAGAATAATTCTTTAAAACACAACTACACACACACACACACACACACACACACAGAGCCTTCATTTAAGTAAGCACCACAGTACTCAGTTACCCAGTTAGGAATTTCTTGTCATAAGATTTTTTTCAAATTACTTATTTTCATTGTGACTCTCAAATCACCCCAAATCTTGCTCTCAGCTCCCCACCTCCCAATCTCTCTCTCTCTCCCTCTCTTCTCTCTTTCACACACAGAAATACACACACTCTTCTAGAAATAGTAGGTATGGCGAGCAGAAATCAACAACTTAGTTTCTAATCCTACCATGTTTGAGCCAGGTATACTGACTCACCCTTTCCTCATCCTCAGCATAATAGACAACAATTCTAAGGGAAGAGTTAGTTTCTAACATTTTTTAGTTATCAATCTTAGACTGTTTTATTATTTCATAAATCTGCTTAATCTCTAAGAAACAATCTGAAAAAATTTCACATGTTAAATACATCTCATTAACTCCACAAAATATTAATATTGTGCATATATATGTATTTATTTTCTGAAATTTTAATTTTTCCTAAAGTAAACTTTTATCAAAAGTCAGTAAATTGAGAATGGAAAACAAACTCTGAGGGCACATAAATTCATTCTGTTGGTTTATAGTAGCAAAACAAAACAGAAAAGTATTTTCAATTCTGAGCCAATCTTAATCCAGCTAAAATGTCAAGAATGCCATCTTAGGTGTTTAAATTAGAAATATGTGAATAATTGATAAAAGTTACCTTTGCATTAAATTTCCCTTAAATTTATGTTCAAAGGATTATCAAAACCAACTTTTAAAAAACAGACTTTCATGGGATTGCCAATGTCTTAAACAGCCTTTTACCTGACCACTAAAGCCCGATTATTGCTCTATTTGGTTTCAGTAAAAACAGCTTTCTAGAAACAAAAGCCAACAGCGTTTTTTATACCTGGGCAAAAATTTATTTCAAAAAATCTAAAACTAAATTTAACCAAATATTTTAGGATACATCCTAACCATTACACCTGAATCTTTAGAGAAGGGATATTTAATTCTTTGGACTGACTCGGGGTTTTCTTAGTAAACTTCCCCTCCCTCTGAGCAATTACTAATTAAAAAAAAAAAAAAAACTTGGACTAACATCATATTTGGTGACATTGGGACTATTGTGAAATCTGTTTTAGCCTCTGCAGAAAGACCTCTAAAATAACCCTCTAGATGTAGCACATGTTTATGTGTACACACACATGTATACGTGTATACAGATATATTTGTTAATCCTCGCTTTTTAACCTAGAGTTTGTACTCTTATTAGCTGTGTGTTCTTGGGCAAGTTATTATATCTTCCTGATACTCAATTTTTCTTATCTCTAAAATGGGGATAATAATAGAGCTTACCTTGTGGGTTCACTGTGAAGACTGACTCAATGTTAGCTCATCACCTATATAAATTTCTTAAACACATCTAAATGATTATACTCCCAAAGTATACAAATTTAGTGGAGCATCTGATGTTTATGAAAGGGAATTATGAAATTCCTTTTATCTAATATCTACCAACTAGACTATTTGCTCATTAATTCAAAGACATCAAACAATGTGACTCTTGCAGAATAAGGATACACTGGTGGCAGGAAAGACAAGTGATCTTTGCCTGGATCTATTTTTAGGAATGGTTTAATTATCTACACCCCTAGTGTTAACACTGGAAAATAAACAAATGGGTGAAAGGCATCATAAAAGAGTCACTCTGAGATCAACAGTTTCACAGTATTCAAAAATAAATGGGGATGAAGAAAACATTTAGATCATTTCTCTGGCAGTCCTTACTGACACAAGGCAGGCCAGAATTTGCAAAAAGGTTTAGCAGGAATTGCCAAATTAATGAATTCAGACTATTCAGACTGCATGGTTCAGAGAGGCTTCAGGGTTAAAATATAACCAGTGAGAAAACTATAATTCAATAGCTGGTTTTCAGTAAATCACTACTTTACAGTGGAGAAAAAAAATTTGGGAGGTTATGTGGTTATGCACATAGGCAGAAAATGTCCATTAATTTCCGCAATGATGAAATATATTTATATCTATACGTTACTTATTCTCACTTACGTAGGGAAAACCAACCCTGATTCTCTTGTCAGGCTAGAAGGATATTACAGTTAATAATTATGACATCACTAGTTACCTGGTATTCATAATCATGCCAATTTTTACGATTACCTATGGGAAGATAACAATAAGAAATCCCCCCCCCAAAAAGAAAAAGCCCAGCTGAATATTTTGTTCCAAATTACACCCTTCTCCTGTCGAAATACTGTCTGGTAATTAACGCATTTTCTAAGAAGAGCTCTGATATGAATACAGACAATTCAAACTCTCTCAGTTACAGAGATATTACACCATGCATTTCCCTATTCATCTTAATCTTTTAATGGAACATAATCTTACCGGAAAAGGAAAAATGTTGTCAGCCCTGTTCAAGTTATCGTCCATCCAGGATTTAGGAGCAAAGGCAGAGCTGGGGCGAGCATACTTCTGAAGCTGGATATGATTGCTTGCAAAATTCTTCTTCAAAGGCGAAATGGAGTTCAGGGGCGTTATTCCTCCATTCAGCCCTCTGCGGTGATCTCGGCCTTGGGAACCTCCCCAACCACCATATCCACCACCTCCTGGGCTCCAGGAAGAAGATGGTGTAGGAGAGGGACTCTGGTAGCTGCTCCACGGAGAGGGGGGCTTGTTAAGATTATTTGCCAAATGAGGCAGCTGGTTAAAAGCAGCATTTTCTGTGTGTGAAAGGTGGGGGATGGGGACTGGCAGGAGACCTCCTTTGCTGCTGATGCTGGCTGTGATGATGCTGGAAATGAGCATGATGAGGATGGTGCTGTGAGAGAGGCCCAATCTGCGGAGAGAAGCTGCCTCCGAAGCCAGGGCTGACATGATGGGGAAAATTTTGAAACAACAGAGCACCGTTATTAGCCGAAGCAGCTGGGACCCCTCCCTGATGAAAGAAACTTGCGTCTTCATTGATGATTGTAGAGGAAGAAGGCGCTATCGCTGCTGACCAGTTACTGAAACCAGTAAGAGACGATGCACTGGATGTCAAAGGTTGGGTGGAAGTACCTAGCCCTGTGGCTTCTTGATAATCAAACCCTGACAACACAGGTGATTCGATTCTTATTTTCTCCTTTCCGTTGCCATTTTCTGAAGAATTGTCCCCTTGATTTTCTTCAGATTTTGCCTTTTCGGTTTCAGGCAGTATTACAGCTTCTTGACCTGGACTGGGGGAGAGCTGCTGCTTTTCTAAAGGGTCTTGCTGCTCCTGTTGCTGACTTTTTGCTTTCTCTGACCCCAAGATCTCATCCTGAATGTTATGGGTAGCCGGAGCAGGAAAGAGCCAAGCTGACCCGGCGCTGCTGCCACTGGCAGCTGTGTTATTATTTATAAAAGCAGCAGGGCTGGGGGTGGCATTTTGGTGATGGTGTGGAGGCTGCAGATGTGGATGGAATCTGACTGGAAAAGCAGATTTATTCCCAGTATTGCTTTGCACTAGCACTCCAAACCCGTAAAAAAAAAATTATTATTTTTAGGCTCAGAATC